>NC_143562.1:78162307-78462884 GCF_054136105.1 Typopeltis vanoorti | reverse complement strand
TCTTCGATTTTTATGCGGTCCTGAAGTCAAAAATTTATTCAGCGATCCAGCCAGTTTATGTTCCAGTTGTACTCGCTGCAATTGTCTTTTCCTGTTTTGTGCACCAGATAATTTCTTTGGCTTTTTTTCCGACATCTAGGGGTTAACACATTTGGTTAGAGTTTAAAATAAGAAGAGCGTTAAAAGTTGTCCACCAAAATAAATAATAATTTCTGAAATTTTCCCTTAAACTTATTTTTTAACCTCTTAACTGACTATTATTTTTAAGGTGAATGGCCCAAGATTGACTATTTTTTTTATTACAGAATTTGATTTTTCAGATGTTATGAATAATAAATATGCTTACATTTTAGGTATTTTTTGAAAATTAACATGTAGAGATATTAGCCACTGATTGATTTCTCAGTGATATTTATTTAATATTTTTTACATTCTGGTAATTGTTTAATAATTAAGATATTTCTAGAATATTAAAATTATTTATTAAAGAAATTAGTAGAAGGCCCCAAACCCAATGTCTTCTAACCAGAAAAAGAACAAATATATAAATAAATCTCTTATTGAAAATTATTTATTTTCTAGACGTCTACCCAACATAAGATAAAAAATCTTTTGTTTTCAAAATAAGATAATTAACTAAAATGAAACAATTTAACTGATTTTCAAACTTAGCAAAAATATAGACATACTTACTTTATATAAATAATAATCCAAATTCACAAAAAATTTACTAAACAACAATAAACATATTTTATGAAACAAAAGGCAACTGCACAGTAACACTGTAACGCACAAAATTAAATGATGCAAAAATACACCAAAAAAAGTATCAAGAAAGGGCAAATAAGTGTAAACAAATATGTGCAGTATGTGTAAACAAACCTAGATCTAAAGAGTTTTATAGCTCATAAATAACCTATGTTTATTAATTAATTTAATTCGATCTGCATCAGTCTGAAGCAGAGATAGTCTACACCACATATATACAGGATTTTTAGCTATGGTCCCTCAGCTGATTAATATGTTTATAATTTATAAACTATTATCTTTAAAATTTTATTTGTCTATCAAAAATCCAAAAATAAGTACACAATTAAAATCAAAGTCAAAAATTGTCCAAAGTCACTTAAACACAGAATACACAATACACTCAATGTTTCACATTCAAAATTGAAATGACACTGAAAAAAATGTAAGTGCATTGGATAGACGCTATTTCGTCTATCCAAATTCTAAGCGGAATTTAAGAAAACAAACATCATAATTTATACCTATGTTTCAGACTAAATATTTTTGGATAGATGTAGTTCTGAAACTTCAGATATCCTTGTACCCCTTCTTTAATTTTCATTATTACCAAGTATCTTTTCAAAGTACCCTTATCAAAATAATAATAAATAAAAATATATTTCATTGTAAATGTCTGTTTTATTTGAATTTAGATGTACATTTAAACAAAAAAAATTATTTATTTTTAATAGAACAAAATTTATAAAGATTCTATACATTTTTACTTAATATAAATAATTTATCGTCAATGAAAGGAGTGAAATTGCTTATTTCTATATCTGCTCCCTTTTGTGCGTTTTATAAATCCACTCTTTAACCAATGATTCATACTTAATTCAAGCTAAAAAAATTACCGTATTTACTCGACTATAACTAGCACTTTTTTCCTAAAATTAAAGCTAAAAAATCGTGCTGCGAGATATATGCGGGGATTTTCGGAAACTAAAGTTTTCAGAAAAAAAAAACTGAAAATGGGTATGCCTTACTAAGAAGCTTCTATTCTCCATCACTTCTGTCCTCCAGAGCGGTTTCCTTGTGTGCAATGAAAGTTATCTACCCAAATAGAGTCATCTTCTTTCCCATTATATCAAGCAAAAATTACCAATAATTTAAGACTTCAGATATGTAATGAACAATCCTGGACAAATTACTAATGAAAAGTGAAAGATGTGCGCGATTGTAGGCCAACAGAGAAAAAGCAGCTATTAAGAAGTGCATATGATTGGTGCGGTATTAACAAAAGATCACGTGACCCAAACAAAACAAGCTGACAATTGAATTGAAATGCTAATTCTCTTAAACCGATTTCCATAATATCTGAAATGCATTCATTATATATTTCTTAGTTTTAACATGTTCATGACGGGGGTAGTGTCAAGCAAAACCATATGTTGCACCTGCAACATGTGGTTTGCTTGAGTGATATGGCAGTTTCTGTTGGAGGGAAGATGGGATTCATTAGTTAGTGTTTATATTGCCAGTTGTCTGTAATTGCACTATTTGTTGAGAAATATATTACACAGTCTGCAAATGTCTGTGAACCTTATCCAGTGACATGATATAACTAATTGGTTTTCCTGTTTCTGCAGTATAATGGCTGTTGGGGATGGGGTATTGTACTGCAGGGAGCGAGTTATCGCTCCAATGTGAAATTCGGGGTGATAGAGACTCGCAATTTGAGTAGGAGAATTCATGCATAATATAATTTAATATATATATATATATAGACTATAAAAGTTTATGAAATTCACATCGTATGATACTTTATGGGTTGTTTCCTTAAGTATCTAATAAGTGGGTTCTAAAATGTTTAGTTTTAGTATGTATGACTATAATTTTTTTATTAATAAAATATAATAAACACATATTTCACTGTCAATGGGAAATGGTGCCTTTTTTATTTGCTAACTAAATGCTGTATTTTTGTAAAATATCTTGTTGCCGTAATACAGCTGAACGAGCACCCTTATTAAGCATCGGCGTGAGGCAGGCTGCCTCTGTGCTACATCCTGTCGACGTTACTGGACAAAGCACATCGTAAGAATGAATTCACAGTCTGTCTTAAACTAACAATTTCCACTAAAAATATAATAAACAATCAAGAATATTTATAAAATTTTCGCTGAGTCGATGCTTACTCTGTGAAATAAAATCTGTGGTAATATTGGCACAATCTTGCCCTCCTTCCACTCCTTAGGAACTTGACCAAGTGCAAGACTCGTATTAAAAAAATATGTCAAGGCAGGTGTCAACTCCCTGGCACATTCCTTCAGAATATGCGGTGATATATTATCAAGTCCCACAGCCTTATTTACATCTAGTTTATTCAACTCCCTAAAAAAGTTATATGCATGAATATTAACTTCAAAACTCAAATCATATGTAGAAGATAAACTTTGTGAAGAACAAAATGACTTCTGGAAAAAAAACAATCATGTACTGACCCATCTTTTACATTGAAAATTCTTACAGAAAAGCATTGTGAATTCAACCTAGAAACACATGGCATTTTAAGTGTAAGCAAAGTTTGCACCTGAAAATATATTCAGGACTGAGGTAAAGTAGTACTGCACCAGGCAACTCTGAGCAAAGGTGGACCAAGCTCTCATCACTCCTTGTCTCAGTATCTCCCATAATGCAAAGCACATCTCCTTGCAGATATGTATACTGCTATGCATTAAGGGAAGGGCCACTTCCCAGACCAGTTTCAACCTTTATTGAGGTCTTGTCAGTGGAAGGCAGATCCAAACATGGAGAGATACTAAGGCAGAAGCAATAGGAGAGGTCATATTTACCTATATGGTTTTGCACTACCTTACCTCAGTCCTGAAGATATTTTCAGGCACAAACTTTGTTTGCTTACACTTGGATAAAGGATTAAACTAAATTTATTATAGTCTAACCAAGTGAAAAATAAACTTCCAACATCTTTCTCTAAATCCAGAGTAATTCAATAATAAGGTGGTACACCTGTTGGCAACTCCTATAGGTAAATATGACCTCTCCTATTGCTTCTGTCTTAGTATCTCCACGTTTGGGTCTGTCTCCCACTGACGAGACCTCAATAAAGGTTGAAACCGGTTTGGGAAGTGGCCCTTCCCTTAATGCATAGCAGTATACATATCCACAAGGAGATGTGCTTTGCATTATGGGAGATACTGGGACAAGGAGTGATGAGAGCTTGGTCCACCTTTGCTCGAAGTTGCCTGGTGTTGCACTACCTTACCTCAGTCCTGAAGATATTTTCAGGCGCAAACTTTGTTTGCTTACACTTGGATAAAGGATCAAACTAAATTTATTACAGTCTAACCAAGTGAAAAATAAAATTCCAATAAATAAATTTATATGGAATAAAAGAGATCGATCATCAGTCCAGCTAACCAACTCCTGTATCTGAGTTAGAAATAAGAGATGATCAAAGTTCAGATATCACTGATATGAGAATTCTAAAGTGAATGAATAGATAGTATCACTGGCTAGACTATAATATGAATGAAGTTATCAAAAAAAAAAAAAAAAACTTAGCATTATTAATAGTGAAAAATGTGTAAAAAGAGAGTATCTAATGACATGTTCATGACAGACAAGATGTAAAATATTAGAAAAATTAATGTTTGAAGTAAAAATGGCAGGAACAAAATCTGCCAGTATATGGATACAATAGGTAGAATAATGCATTTAGGAATGCTTTAAACTGAAATGTAAAAAAGTGATCCAGTCAGTGACTTGATAAATAATGGATCAAGTTGAAACCTAGTCGTGAAATATCATGACTATATTTTAAGTGTGTGTGCACGTGCACACTTGGTATGTCTATACACACACACACACACACTATATGAGGGTACAGACTATAAAATGAAAAGGTGCATATCAGATTACATAATATTTCAGACCTTAATTATTCTACAAGTACTAGAGAACAATGTGAGAAAGCCGATACATAATGTTTGCAATACGAGATTGAATTTTCTAGTTTATATCGTTACTGACTTCTAATGTACTGTATTATACAATCTTGGTTGCAGTTTGATACTAGTGCTCTGTAACTCTAAAGAAGATATTAATCATTTGGGCAGCTGTTGTAAACAATTCCTGTTGTAAAGAATCCCTAAACAATTTGGATTTGACCAAAAGATCCTACTACTAGTATTTTGGGGCAAATATTAAGTGAATTATGCTCTATGTACAAGACAAGACTTAATGAAGTTTATCCTGCTGATGTAATCTTCTTTTGTTAAGTATAACATTTATCTGAAGTATACTTTGAAACTTGGCAGTAAAAAATTTTTTACAATTCTCTTCTCTGCTTGCTATGGCCAACAAAGCATGCCAAGTGGCAAGAACAGAGACCATGATAATCGCCAAGTAGAGAAATTTGCATTAGTTTATCTTTGGGGGGATGGTAACAGGTGAATGACTTCATTAATATTTAGGAACATGGTTGTTAAACTGAATTTTATCAGAATATGTGCAGCATATTCAGAAACACTTAACATTATTTTGTATCTTAATCCCCCCCCCCATTTAAAATCAGTGGTTAAATTCTAAACGAATAAGCTCCAGGGCCCTTAAAGTAAGGATCATAAATGTAAGACTATTGCTAGATCATCGCAACAGTTTTAAAAAAATTTATTTTTTTATTTATTCTGGTGGAGTTAAAGCCATCTCTTCCACATCACCAGAAATATTAAATACAAATACAACATATTAATATTATCGCATTGCAACTAATGGGAATCCTGTGTTTCTGTGAATTCAATACAGACTTCTTTCTCTTCAGAAACTACACACAAACTGTCATTGCAAACTCGTTTTGTATTATTACTGTCATCCGAGCAATTTTTCCCATTTAAAGAAGGTACCAATGTACTTATCCATAGTCGAAATAGCAGGCCTACATAAATACAAAAAATTACACGATTTTCTTTGTGCTTCTTACAATCACGAGCTCTGAAAAACAACTGCTAATTTGCAGTTCTATTGTTGGTTACACATGACTCACCACTGTATTCAGCAGAAAAACCAGGAGCTACCATCAACTCCAAGTTTAATCGCTGTGCCACTACCATGATCTTTCGCCTCAAGACCGGCCACACAAGACTAATCAAGTTTGGCAATGGCATAAAAGCCTTCCCCATCTGCAAAATCTGTAACATCGAGGAAGCATCACCAAACATTTACTAACTTGTATGAATATTTCTAAATATGAACTTTATAACAACCCAGAAAAGGTGCAGTATAAAATACATGACTTTGACCTCTATGATCTGTGTAATAATACCATGGGATAACAATAAAAAAAAAAATGTTGGTTACTGACTGTTGCCAACCAGAAAAGACAAAATATCGCTATGAGTCTATCAAAATTCCACTACACTATGCTACAATAATATTAGCTTGTCAATCGCTGCAAGACAACGAATTACAGAAAACTCCAAACCATCCCGTCTCTTTCATCATGTGTTCGTAATCAAGTGACTGTTGATACTGACTTTATATACACATTCAAAACTGTAAACAATTGTTGAATAATAACACAATAATGTAGGCATAATTACTAAAGGGAAAAAAGTCACAAAATAGAAAAATGTTCTGGGCCCGGTGCATAAAAAGGTTCCGGGGCCTCGGCTGAATTTAACCACTGTTTAAAATATTTGCCTTTAAAATACTGGCATTCTTGTGGGGGAATAAAACTATTTTCAAATATTCAGCATATAACTTTTTTACTAACTAATGCTTATTCTTTCAAATTTTTCAATCTCAAAAATGTACATTCATGTTTAATCCTTTCTTTTAAGGTTACACGGTGATCAGCATTCATATTTATGAATTTAGGGACACAAAACACATGTGTTGAAAAGATTATTTTACTGATTAATAATAAAATGATAACTTGACGTTTCGACCCCTGTATTGAGGTCATCATCAGGATACATGTGTATAACAATCAAGCTACATGCTGTTGCACTCTATACAGGTAAATTACATTTACGTTGTTAACTAATCTTTTTTCTTAGCCTGCCCTCTAGTGATAAAAAAAAAATTACCAATAAAAACTACAATAAACTCTGCTAAAGTCCTCATGCTAGGATTCTTCTGGAATTATACAGTTTATATTGTTATATTATGATTATCTTCTGGATTTGTACAGTACAGGTTGCTATTGAATGTTCAGGGAAAAAAAAAAAAACTTCACCAAGTCTTCTTGTATTGAGATTTTTCTTCATAGTTGCTATGAAGGTTGCAGATGGGTCCTCCACATTCTTGGAATGGTTAGACCATCATTTTTATTCAGATTTGGATCCTGTTTGAGCATTTCACATGCTTCCTTGAATTTCCGCTCGAACCAGGTTTTGGTGCGGTGTAGGGACTTGGTACCTTTCCAATAAATTCTGTGGTATGTTTGGAGTGCATGGTCAGAAAGGCCGGTTTTTCCAAAATGGAGGAATTTTATGTGTCGTTTGTGTTCATCCCTTCTGATTGGGATGGTTCACCCTGTTTCCCCTATGTATGGTATATTACATGTGCAATCTATTTTGTAAACCCCTGGGTGGGCCAGGTGTCACAGGGGATCCTTGGAAGAACTGAGTAGGTGTCTTAATTTTGTTGGGGGTTTAAAGGTGGTTTTGATGTTATATTTGTGTAGTGTTCTGTCTATTTTTTCAGAAATGCCTAACATATGATATAGCAATAGCATTCTTGAAATCTTTTTTGTTATTATTGGTATCTTTGTGGAGGATCTTGTGAATGGTTTTTATACTGTATCCATTTTTCCCCTCTTTCCACCCCCCTCGGTTGGAAAGAGGGGAAAATAGTTCCACTGCATAAAGGTGGTTCCAAGACTGCTGTTGTAAATTACCAACCGATTAGCATATCAGGAATCATTGTCAAGGTCTTAGAGAAATTAGTCAAGAAAAGAATACAGGAGTGGATAGATGAAAATGGGATATTGTATGGGAGACAACATGGTTTTGTGAAGGGTAGATCATGCCTCAGTAACTTGCTCACGTTTTATAACACAGTGATGGCTGAACTGGATAGGGGTAATGAGTTTACAGTGATACTACTGGACCTTGCCAAGGCCTTTGACAGGATACCACATGGAACCCTAATCAGTAAACTGGAGCAGATGGGGATAGATATAGGGTTGGTGAGATGGATAGGAGAGTGGTTGAAGGAGAGATACCAGAGAGTGGTTTATGCAGGAGTGGAGTCTAAAAGATGGCTGGTGACTAGTGGTGTGCCACAGGGCTCTGTTTTTGGACCACTGCTTTTCAATTTGTTGATCAATGATATAGGAAAGGATTTGAGAGGAAGTGTTCACTTGTTTGCTGATGATGCAAAGTTGGGTAGAGCAATTGTGAGTGCACAGGATGTCAAAATTTTACAGGATGATTTGGATAGTTTGGAGGACTGGGCTAGGAAAAATGGATGTCAATTTAATGTGGCAGTGTAAGGTTATGCACTTTGGGGTGAAAAGAATAGCAGCAGTATATCACATTGGTGGAACCGTACTCCAGGAGATTGATGAGGCCAGGGATTTGGGAGTGTTGGTGGATAGGGAATTGTAGTTTAGGAGGCACATTGCAAAAGTGACTAAATCAGCTCATCAAATCACTTGGCTTCTGAAAAATACTTTAACATGCAGAGACAAACAAGTTGTTGTTCCTCTGTATCGAGCCTTGATAAGACCCCATCTGGACTACTGTGCCCAGTTATGGGCACCAGGGTTTCTTCGTGATGGGGAGGAAACGGAGAGGATCCAGAGACGAGTGACCAAAGATGATAGAAGGTCTGTGGAATGAACCTTATGAGAAAAGGTTGAAGATTTGTGGGTTGCAGAGATTGGACGATAGGCGAAGGAGGGGTGATATGATTGAGACATTCAAATTATTGAAGGGTTTCTATAAGATTGATCCAGAAGATATTTTTGAAAATGACTGGTGGTGGGAGGTCTAGGGGCCATGCATGGAAGCTGGGCAAGAGCTTGGTTGACAAGGGAGTTAGAGCTAGGTTTTTTACTTGGAGAGTGGTGAATGAGTGGAATAAGCTTCCAGAGTCTGTTGTGGGTGCTACGACCGTAAATGAGTTCAAGGCAAGGTATGATAGATACTGTGTCAATGTCGAATAGTTGTTCTTGACATGATGTTAGGGCCTCTCTCGATGAGTCTGTCGACTCCTTGGAGTTGCCCGGAACAATAATAACAATAATTTTTTATAAAGGTATGTTTGATGGTCTCATATTCATGGTTAAGAGCTTGTTCGTTTGAACAAATGGTTTGAGCTCTGTGTTTAAGGGTGCTTATGACCCCTAGTTTTTGTGTTGGGTGGTGATAAGAAGTTTTGTGTATGTACTGGCCTGTGTGTGTAGGTTTGCGGTAAACCGAGAAGGAGAGACAGCCTGAAGGAAGACGTGAGACAAGTGTGTCTAGGAATGGAAGAGAGTTGTTTTTTCTATTTCAATGGTGAATTGGATGCGTTTGTGTTGTTTGTTCAGGTGGCTAAGGAATGTATCTAGTGTTTCGCAGCCATGGAGCCAAATGGCGAAAATATCGTTGACATATCTGAGCCAGATTTTGGGCTTTAGGCACGCCGATTCTAGAGCTCATTGCTCAAAGTCTTCCATATAAAAGTTTGCTATTGAAGGGGGAAAGTGGTGAGCCCATGGCTGTACCCTCTTTTTGAAGGTAAAAATTGTTCTGCCACACGAAATATCCGGAGCGGAGTACGTGGGAAAAGAAGGCTGTGATTTCGTGTGGAAATATGTTCTGCAAGAGTAAAATGGTATCATTGATTGGGACATTGGTGAAAAGGGAAGTTATGCAAAGCTGACTAATAGATCTTGGTCGTTGAGTGTAATGTTTTTAATTTTGTTTATGAATTATTGTGTATTTTTTATGTAGGAAGGGGAATGACCAACCAATTCCTTGAGTGTGGCCGCTAATTTTTTTGGCTAAGTAATTTGGACTCGATTCCTTCTACAATTGTACGTAATGGCGTGTCTGTTTTGTGTACTTTTGGCAGGCCTTAAATTCTGAGCGTACGGGCATACTGCGGTATTAATTTTTTAATTGTTTCTTCCGGCCACGCATTAACTGATTTAAGTAGTTCAATAGTTTTCTTTTTGTTGCGTTGCGTGGGGGTTGTAATTTACCATTTGGTAGGTGTTGTGGTCCGATACCAAATGGTTCATTTTTTCAATGTAGGTTGTCCGATTTAAAACAACAGTGGCATTTCCTTTATCTGCTTTTGTGATAATAATGTCACAGTTATTTTTTTAGGGATATGAGCACCAGTTTTTCTGCTTTGTTTAGGCTGCTGCTTAATTTTTTGGTTGAATTTAGTAAACAGGCAGTTTCTATCCGTATTTTGTCAGCTAAATTGGCGGGAAGGGATCTTAAACCTCTCTCGATATGATATATTATATCTAGTTTATTTACTGACCTCGGAGCAATGGTGTAATTTAAACCTTTCTCCAGTAGCGAGAGTTCACCTTGGATGAGGTTATAATCTGATTGGTTGATAACAAAAAAGTGGTCCGATAGTGGGTGGTTGCTCGTAACTGTGTTTGTGGGTGATTGGCTGCTCCTTTCATTATGGCATCGTAATTGTCTTGTGCTTTCCTGTAGTTTTAATGCTTGAAACTTTGTTATTAATTGTTCTTTGTTTTTGAGTAATAGGTGCTTGGCCAAGTCGTCTGTGATCTTGTCTAGAATATTCCAAATTTCTGGATTAACGTAACTGGATAGCTCAAATTTTAGTTGTAACACTTTGGCTTGGGTAGATGCTAAGTTCTTTCGTGCCTCGTGGATCTGTTCTCTTAACGCTTTTTCTAGCCTGGCATAGATACGGAGCACTTCAGCTGCTGTAAATTTCTTCTTTAGTTTAATGCAGTTGGGTATTAAGTTGCTGTCTCTGCATCATTTCAAAAAGGCTAGTCGATTAATTAACATGGAACTACATATCTTAAGCTTACCGTAGAGGCTGCACTGCTTGTGGGTCACATCTCCATGGATTATGATGACTCTTTCTTTTAAGGTTACATGGTGATCAGCATTCATATTTATGAATTTAGGGATGCAAAACACACGTGTTGAAAAGATTATTTTACTGATTAATAATAAAATAATAACTTGATGTTTCGACCCGTACTGAGGTCATCATCAGAAGGATACATGTGTATAAGAACCAAGCTACATGCTGTTGCACTCTATACAGGTAAATTACATCTACATTGTTAACTAATCTTTTTTCTTAGCCTACCCTCTAGTGATTAAAAAAAAAAAAAAAATTACCAATAAAAACTACAATAAACTCTGCTAGCTAAAGTCCTCACGTACTAGGATTCTTCTGTACAAATCCAGAAGATAATCGTAATATAACAATATAAACTGTATAATTCCAGAAGAATCCTAGTACGTGAGGACTTTAGCAGAGTTTATTGTAGTTTTTATTGGTATTTTTTTTTTATCACTAGAGGGCAGGCTAAGAAAAAAGATTAAATAACAACGTAGATGTAATTTACCTGTATAGAGTGCAACAGCATGTAGCTTGGTTCTTATACACATGTATCCTTCTGATGATGACCTCAATACAGGGGTCGAAACGTGTTTTGTGTCCCTAAATTCATAAATATGAATTCATGTTTAATGATTAAAGCATAACATAAAATTCAGACTATTCTGTTCATTTAACATGCAACACTTACTTTGCTATGGCAATTCCAATTCCTGTATACTTCTGAGTTTGATCTAAAATAAATAGCAATTATGATTCTAAATTTGTTTTGGTCAGTTTTGCATGGGAAAGGGAAAGGGAGAGTATAATTGTTCATCTAAATTTTTATCTTATCTCATTACAGAAAACATTCTGTAATAGCAAACTTCCAGCCAAAGACCAATACCAACACTATTTTAAAGGAAATTTGCTACTACAAACTTTCCACTCTAACAAGCTATTCCATTTTTATCCCTATAAGTTTGATGTAATGAAGTAACTGCATTTTCATTGAAAATAATGCATACATATAAAAAACAAACATAATCCCACTGAACTTTGAAATGATTTTCATGTTCATGTGCATAATATGTAGTAAGTCAAGAAGAATAATAAATGTTACTAATGTTATAATAAATTAATAAATGTTATAATAAATACTGGTAAAAAATGTTATTTTGTATACTAGCAGATAACATCATGGAGTATTTACTCAAACTTACCAAAGTTTAACGGCTTCCACTACATAATACTCATAGAGCTTGACAAATTATTCAAAATCTACTTGCCATGCTAAGAGCTTACTCACCCAAGACCCTCCCTTCTCCATTCTTTTAATGGTATGTCCCAATAAGTGTCAATAGGAGTTCCACAAAATGATTAATGGTCCTGTACTGTGGTTGGAGAATTTTTTTTTATTATTAAATAAAAAATATTCTATTTTACCCAGTCTGCAGCTGCTCACCAGCTAGTAAAATCTACTTCACCACTGGTGAGTGGGTGAGCATATTTGTCAAGCCCTACTTATTGCATATCCAGTGTGATGGAAACGCATAACTCAGCCATTTCCTTAACTTTTGTTTGGTGCATTTTAAGTGAATCCTACCATAAGAAGCATTAAGCCTATCATACATTAGTACCCTGGGTGAGCTAAGGGTTATAATCCAGAAACTTTGCTCTACAGAAGAAACATGGAACTTTTCTAAGCTCCGTGTTGGGTCAGACCTTTGATAAGCAGGGTGGTGATAATGCAATTCATTTACAACCTGAAGATATTTGAACCATGATCTACCACAGTGGTGGTGAACCTTTTTATGTGGCATGCCGAAAGTTTACAAATCGAGTTGCTGACATGCCGGTGCGTGCCAAAAATTTACAAATCAAGTGCTGACGTGCCAGGCAGTTTTTAGTACGGGAAAAATTAATAGAAAATTAATTACTTTATAATATTATATAAATAATATTTTATTTTATTTATAATATTTCTTTATATATAAATTTATAATATTATTCAGTGTAAAATTGATTATTGTATTATTAAGTTAATTTTAATGATGTTGGTTTGAAAAAAAAAAAAAAAAGAGTAGTGAGAAAAATATTTATGCATTTTTACTCACCATACAAGTCAGTTGAGCAGGTAAAGCAGCAGAAGGATGTCAACTTGTCGGCGAAATGCTTACTGTATTTACTCGAATATAACTTGCCCTCGCGTACAACTTGCACCCCCTGATTTTACTTTGCAAAAAACTTGTTGGAATTGCTCCCTTTTTGTTGCTGTCTTCTTCATCCTCTGAAGACATTTACTTTTCTCCTCATCCCTTTCTTTTTCCTGCTCTCTTCTTAACTCCTGTAGCTGTTCAGTGGTCAGCTCAACATTGTGCTCCTCTACGTCTACTTCATCAATTTCCAAATGCATGGTCTTGCCCAGGGAGATAACTGTATCTACAATGTCAATTTTGCTTTCAGGTCCTTCCAATGCATTTCCTCGGACACAGTCGGCCCATAACTTTTTCCAGGCTGATTTTAAAGTTCTCACAGAAACATCTTCACATGCTTGACTAATATGACACAAACAATGAAGAATATTGAAGTGATTCCTCCAGCCCTGAGGGTTAATTCTGTGTCAGTGATAACTTTGAAACATCTTTGGAAGAGAGCTTTGGTATAAAGCTTTTTGAAGTTGGAAATAACATACTGATCCATTGGCTGTAGGAGTGGTGTGGTATTTGGAGGCAAGAACTTAATTTTGATGAAATTAAACTCTTCATCCAAATCTTCTTCCAACTGTGGTGGATGTGCTGGAGCATTGTCCATTATAAGAACTTTCTCAGAAAAACCTTTTCTTGTAGATACCGTTTCACTGTGGGAGCAAAGACTTCTATCATCCACTCACAGAAGAATTGCCTGGCTACCCAGGCTCTGCTGTTACCTCTTCACATAAAGCTGAGTTTGTGCCTGTTAACTTTCTGCTTTTTAAAGATTCTAGGATTTTCAGAGTGGTAAACCAACAGAGGTTTTATCTTCAGGTCATCACTAGCATTGGCACAAAAAAGCAAAGTTAATGTCTTTCATTGGCTTGTGTCCTAGCAATGCCATTTCCTCCTTAGCAATGAACGTTCTCTTAGGCATTTTTTTCTAGAAAAGCCTAGTTTCATTGCAGTTGAAAACTTGTTCTGGTCTGTAACTTTTCTGACTCCATCAGTTTCTGAAATTCCTTCACGAACCTTTCAGTGGCTTCTTTGTCAACACTAGCACCTTCTCCGTGTCTAACAACACTATGGATAACGGTTTTATTCTTGAATTTCTCAAACCATCCTTTGCTAGCTTTGAACTCTTTGCGGATGTCTTTGCTACTGCTAGTGGATGGCAAGTTCTGCGAAAGATCTTTGTAAATAGTTTGAGCTTGTAAACAGATCATGTTTAGAGATATACTATCTCCTTTCAGTTGCATGTCACTAATCCAGATGAGTAGTAAAGTTTCCATTTCTTCCATAACTTTATTTCTTCGAGATGACACGATAAATACTCCTTTGGCCACATCCAGTTCCTTATAAAAATCTGCTTCCTTAACAATTGTAGTTGAGGATTTGGACAAGACATACTGCTTACACAGATCACTTTGCCTGACTCCTTTCTCATATTTTTCCACAATCTCTTTCTTAATTTCTATTGTGATTTTTTTTTCTTCTCTTCTTTCTTAGTTTTCTTTGGCCCAATGTTGAAAATAATACACTGATCAGTGAAATGATGCTTATCTGGTAGATTATTCAGAAAATAAACGTGAAGCTACAATAAAATACGTCACTTATAAAAACAAATACATACAGTACACATCATAAATACAAACCTAAAAGAATCTTCACGAAGTGTAGTTTGTTTACACAAATACTGAAATAGATACAAAAAAGCAAATACGTGTGCAGCGTTTGTCGTATTTTTAGATAAATATGACGTAATAACAACAATTGTTACACTAGAGACAGTTCAGCACATGCTCAGCTAAACGTGCATAAAAAAGTTTAAAATAAGTATAATGTAAAACATGCTTTAGTTCATTTGAAAAGAAAAGCATCACAGTTCGTATCTCGAGTCTAGGTTCGCATCTAGAGGTTAAAATGGGATATGAAAAAAGTTCATATCTCAAAGAATTCGTATGTCGAGCAGTTCATAAGTTGAAGTACTACTGTAACTGGAACAGCTGTTTCGTGGAAATTAAAGTATTTGAATGGGTCCTACTATGAGAAATCTCTCTGCGGGCGAAGATCGAGGAAAGTGTTTTGTTCATTTCCAGTCACTGGAACTTAAATATAAATGACGGCGAACTATTTGATGAAGTTTTGTGTATTAAAAGTCATGTCACCAGTGAAACAATCAAAGAATGGTAACAAAACGATGAGTCCTGCCGACGTAGATGGGTTGAAATTTTTAAATATTTCAGATAAATATGTAATAATATCATTGTTTAAAATGCTATGTATATGCTTATATTTTACAATAAACGTTAAAGCTTTTTTAGTTTTAGTGAAACAAATAAACACAACCTGTTTTTTTTTATTATTATTTATTCATTATGAAACAATTTCTGATTTGTTCTTTATTTTCTCCAAAAAAATATGGTCACTGTACATATAATGCGTGTGCGAGTTCACCTGCCAGTTCAAATGCAAACAAGCAGGAATAAAATTCAACCAAGGGTTGAAACTTTGTGAGAGTTGAGCCTGCCAGTAATGAGAAGTTTTGTTGGAACGATAAATGACACCCCGTCGTGAATGTGTTAAAATAAGAAATATATAGTGAATGACATGTGAATGAATGTATATAAATGTAATGAATGAATATATAGTGAATGAATGTTATGACAGTTTCAGATGTTATGGAATTCAGTTAAAGAGAATTAGCATCTCAACTCAACACTTGTCGGTTGCCTTTGTCGTTGGGTTGCATGATCTTTTGTTAATACTGCACCAATCATATCCATGTCTTCATAGCTGCTCTCTCGTGTAAAACAAAATTTAACTTGTACATATTGTAATAATTAAAAAAAAAAAGAAAAAAAGTTGAATAATTTATAAGCGTATAAAAGTATATCACCTGTAAATCGTTGATGTGCCACCTCTAGCATGCGTGCCATTGGTTCACCATCTATGATCTACCAGATGGAAAGCAGAAACACTATCCACTTGGCCAAACTCACAAAAAAGACCCTTTATGTACTACATGATGGTGTGTGTGTGTGGGGGGGGGATTTAGAGATACTTTCTAATGCATATGGGACAAAAACTTATTCTGACTAAAATAACGTGAGAATCCACATTATACAAAAAGACACCTCTTCCACTTTGAAGTGTAGAGCAGTTCCGCAGGCAGGCTGCCAGTTAGTGTACAGGATTGAACCAGATGGTAACGCACCTTTTAGGAGGTTTTTCTGATCAAATGGCACATAATCTCTTCCAATTATACTGTTAGGTCATGCCTGGAGGGAGTCCATGTAATGGTATGCAAGGGAGGAGGCACTGATGAGGTCATATTCTGGGTGGAAACTGGATACTCTCTGTATGGGCAATATGTTAAAGAGCCTATTTTCTCCCAATTCATGTTTGTTTTCCTTTTTTCTCTTCAATTTCTGTAACTTTATAAATTAAAAAAAAGTCTAAATAGGTAGTGAGTCTGTTGTTCAACGAACAATAAACCTCTCTCTAAAATCGAAAAAAAAATTAAATTAAAAATCACACAAAAAAAAATCCTTTATATTCACCTTACAAATATCCGTGTCTTCAACTGTAACTTAAATGACATGAATCATCTTCAATCATCCAAACTTGATGTTCTGTTTCTGGCTGAACCTCAAATTTCTACTAAATCAACCATAGCTCATCTTAACTGTCCAAATTATACCCTTGATGACTGATTCTGCCATAAAGGAGATACTTGTGCTTTTGTGCAATCTGATATCTGATGTCTAACCTACAATCTCACCTTTTTGACCTTCTGTACTTTAAAATTTCTTTATCACATTTTGTTTCATTCATGTGCTGCCTCTACCATTCTCTCAATTCAGAAAATCATCGACCTTTTTTACTTCCTATCTTTAAAGCTCAATTTCACACACTCAAAATTTCGAAACAGTGAAATCTTCCTTCTTGGTGATTTCAATGTCCATAATTCTAACTGGCTCCCTTTCTCTGCCTCTCTTCCATGACCAAGCTAGAAGAAAGGCAGAGATTTGTACTGTATGAAATGACTTAGATCATCTCCATACCCAAATTCTTAACAATCCTCTTAATTCATCCAACACTCTAGATCTTTTCTAAACAGTTCTTCTAGATACTCTGTTCAAGTGACTGCTTCTCTTGGCAATTCAGACCACAATCTTATCCAAGTTTCATCACTTGTGGAAAGTCCTTCAATCAGCCATTCACAACCTCGCATGCTCTGGCACTGCAACAATGCCAAGTGGGAGGACTTGCATGATTTTGACTCCTCTTTTTCATGATCAGACTGCTTTTCATTCTTCAGATCCAGATACCTTTTCTGATCTTGTTACAGATCTCATGGCCTATTTCACTCATTTGGATCCATTTCATGGAAAGGTTTGGAGAAACCTTTGCTGCTGCTCTTGACATCTCCAAGTTTGGAGAAAATCAAGTGGTCACTCTCAATATTTCTAAGGCATTGAATTGAGTCTGGCATCTTGATATTTTAACAAACTACCATCTTATGACATTCTTCCTTTCCTTTGTGAATAGGCTGCCAGTTATCTCTCTCTGGTCATTCACTGTGGGTCATGGTGGACAGTTTTCTTTCATCAGACTTTTCAGTCAATGCTGGTGTATCCCTTGGCTCTGTACTTTCAGATACATTCTCCTTCCCGCACACATCAATGAACACTCACCCCCCACACACACACACACAACAACCAATCCTATTCACTGCCTTGTTGATGACAGTATTCTCTGCTCCTCTTTTTCATTTTCAAAATCTTGTGATGCTGAGGCAATTCAATACTTCAAGATCACCTTTAATCAATACCTTAAACATTGATCTCTTTACAATTCTTAAGTGGAGATGAAGATAACTTGGTGAATTTTAATGCCAGAAAAATGCAATCCTGTCTTGTTTCCAGGAAGAAACAAGACAGGATTGCTCTCCCCTACTTCTGACAATAATCTGCACACCAAACAAAATCAGTTTTCTCTTCTTCAGTAACTCTCATATCTAATCTATCCTAGCAAGTCACAAGCAAGTCAGGTCAATAGCCTCCAGCCTTCAAAATCCTTGGTATCGTTTTTTGTTCCAACAGTATATCTCCTATTCAACTCTTGATAGCTTGAGTGGATCTGAGCTCTTTAAAGCTCAAATCCATTCAACCATAGAATACTATTCTCACATTTTGGATGGTGTAATAAAATCTCCCTTGGAATGCTTGACTGTATTAAGAAGTGATCAATTTGCTTAACTGAAGACACCAACCTCTCTGGTGGCTTTCTCACAGATGCTCTGTTGCTGCTGTATTATATCTTTCCTATAGCTATTTCCATGGTCACTGTTCTGCTGAACTAGCCACTTCCATCTCTCTACTTTCCTGTAATCATGTATGAACACAAACAGCTGCTAGTCAACACTGATAAATCCCAAAATCATCAAACAAACTTTTCACCCCTAACTTGCTTTAAATCCTTTCACCTCTGCTCTTTGGAGCAGCTTTTCCATCCATACTGTTTTCAATGATTACAAATCCTCAGGTCTTCAAGAAACTCATTAACAAATTCTTTTCTTTCTATCCACTTGTTGTGTCAGAGGTCTTGGGAGCTCTCTTGTGTATGACTGGCTAATAATAATTATATATATGTGTGTGTGTAATCCATCTGCACACAGTAAAAGTAGAAAAATATTTGTTTAAAGTAGTGCAAAAGGAAAAGTCCACTGGAAGAAAATATTCTTCCTGCAACTTAGCATAACTCTCTAAATTACTGATTTAGAAAAAAGGCCAGGCTAAAAAGAAATGTTACAATTGGTAAAATAAAAAATATGAAATAGGAAGCCACCACCCAATGCCCCATAAATCAAAGATTTTTTTGTTAGCATAAAATGGTATAATTAAAACCACTACAAGCATACATACACAATCTCAAATCACTGTTCATTTCAGTATCACAAATAGCAGCAATTGATACATAAACCTCATTATAATGTCACATATACTAGCTTGCTACTTAACTCAATTATTAATGGAATATATAAAGAATGTTGCATTAGTTTGCCAGTTAACTGCAAGTTTGAGGGTACAATTGTAATAATTATTTATTAAATGCCATACATGGAGTCTCACAGCTCAGTGAGGGAGATCAGTCTGCACGCTATCTACTACACGTTATTTTGTATGGTAACTCCAGTCAGGTCCAATCTAGATTCTTTCATGCACACTATACTATATTACAGCAGATATCAAAGTAGTGATCAATGCATAAAGTGTGAAATGGCATTTCTATTTTATTTTTATTTTATTTATTTATTTTTATTATTTTTTTTTTGTAGTATGGTGTGATGTAGAGGTGAACAGGATCAAATATTTAGTTGCATGTTGCTATAGACCTGATAATACGGAGGGTAATGAGAAGGATTTGTATAGGCAAATTAGCCTGGCTAGCAAGAAACGAGTGATCATTATGGGTGACTTTAATTGGTAAAGGTAATATAGACTGGAGTTTTTGGAATCCGGTTTGTTAGTATGGTAGTCTATGACTCATCTTCTCTTCTGGATAGATGTTCAGCCCATTTCCATTTTAGATGCTCGTGGTGAAGAACCATGTCAGTAATACGAGTCTGGCTTCTTATCCAGGTGTTTCGCTTCTTATCTTTTAGTGTGATGCCTAGCATCAGTCTCTCCATTTTTCTTTGAGTTGATGCTAGTTTATTTGTCAGTGCTTTTGTTAGAGACCAAGTTTCACAATATGTGATGACTTCTAGACTGACGAATTGTCAAATTTTGTTGAGAAAACTGGTCAACCATTGCCAAGAACAGAGAAAGGTGGAAGGAACTGGAGGAGACCTTCATCCAGCAGTGGACAGAAAATGGCTGAAAAGAAGACTGGAGTTGAAGGCTTTGACTTATAGTCCAGCCTGTGTGTCTAGAGTTGTGGTTAAAGTGTCAGAGAAGTTAATTAGGACCAAGATTCAGAATTGGGTTGAAACAGAAAAATACTCTTTGCTGGCCAGCATCGGTATGTTAAAGGAAAATCATGTTTTAGCAATGTGCTTACTTATATAATAAAATGACAAATGCATTGGATAAGGATGATGCATATACAGTGGTATATTCAGAATTTCCAAAAGCCTTTTATAAATTGCCACATGATAAGCTGGTAATTAAACTGGAATGCATGGGGCTAAACAGTAGATTAGTTCCTGGATTGGAGACAGCCAGTCTGATAGGTCAGTTTTCTATGGAGGAGCAATATCCCAGAAGAGAAAAGTTACTAGTGGTGTACCCCAATTGTCAGTTTTGGATCCATTGCTTTTAATTTGTATGTAAATGATATTTGTAGATGTTTGAATGGTTTGTACAATGCAAAGTTTGGGATAGCTATCAGAAGTAAAGTGGATGCTGTGGCTTTGCAAGAGGACTTGAATACACTGGTCAAATGGGTAAATGAGTGGGGATGTCAATTCAATGCTGCAAAATGTAACATTTAAAAATTTCGGAAGCAGAGATGGGATGTAGAATACACAATTGGTAGAAATAATCTTGGAAGATGTAGATGAAATGAGATCTGGGAGTGATCATGGACAAGGACATAAAATTTTGGGGACATATTGCTAAAATAGTGAGAGCGGCACAGCAGCAGATAATAGGAATGTGGAGGGCACTGACTTGTAGAAGGACGTTATGGTTCTCTTATATAGGCTTTGATCAGCCCACATATTGATTATTGTGCAGTACTGATATGGTCGCCTGGTTTTCAAAAAGATGGATTAGAAAAGGTCCAGAGACGACTAAGGTGGTTTCTGGTCTCTATAATGTTGATTATGAAGACAGATTGAGAAAATACAATTTGCAGAAACTGGTGGATAGGAGGGAGAAAGGATATGATCGAGACATATAAGCTATTAAGAGGTTATTACCCGATTAGTGTTGGGGAGGTTTTGCATAGAACGAGTGAAGATAGGGAGAGAACAAGAGGTCATCCTTGGAAGCTGTATAAGGAGAGTGTGAGCAAAGAGGTGAAGAGCAGGATTTTGGCGTGGCGAGTCACTGAAATGCATTGCCTGAGAGTGTGGTGAGCATGGAGACAGTGAACATATTAAAGACGCAGAATGATAAACCATGTGCAAAACAAGGCTCCCTGTAATGATCTTTTGACTCCATGGAAGTTTTAATAATAATAACTCTGTGTTCTTGGGCCAAGTGACCTGTGTTGAGAGCATCTTGAATAATAAAAACTCCACTTTATGGGAGAAGAAATCCTGCTACCTCTGTAGGAGACTTATTTTATCTTCAACTGAATAACCCATATCAAAATTATTGGCTTCATAACGACAAATTAAACACAAGGTCTTTCAATCGCAGGCCATGCATATGGTGAGCTGTATATAAGTAATACCATGCCATGATGAGTCTCTGGAAGTGTCGTGGAATAATAATAAATGCAATACTGGGGCACCATTGTTAACGTATGTAATTAAGAACAGCTAATGATTTATTTCATAAACTGCAATAATTATTATAACATGACATGTCCAAGGAATCTGCGTGGGAGGCCACTCCACTATAAACAACCCAGTTTCCACTACTTAATTCCACGGGGAACTACCAGAAGTTCGAAATACTGAAATCGTTTTTTCCACTCACAGTAGAAAAATAAATTTAAAGGATAACAAAAACAGGTTTTTCCGTGCATGAGGCCAAAGTAAATTTTGACCTTACCTATTTCTGTTTCCTTGTTCTGACTGTGTTGTTCATTCTGTCTGATTATCTCTCCAGAATATCTTGGCATATTCATATTAATAGATCCGGCCGTGAAAATAGTTCTACTTTTGGGTTGAAAAACAGGAAAGTCGTCTTCTTCTCGAATAGATGTCAAATCAGCAGATGAAAGGCCAGACATTTTGAATTTCCTTATGTAACATTCCAAATCATGTACTAAATGAAGAAATACACTTAATGAAATATCCTAGGAATGTAAGCAGCGATTAACAGACTATATAGACTACAAAATTTTCCGATCAAGCCAACCGTTTTTATTAACATAGGTACTAAAGCAAATCCTTCTTCAGTAAAAACAGCACATGACGAAACAGATAAAACGTAGAAAATAGGCCATAAGGGATCTAATCCAAAACTTGAGTTAATTACTTATTCACAAATTTAAGCTACTGTAAAACCACAGCATTTCGTCTTCGACATAAGTTTTCACTTGACTTCAGCGCCACATCAGCAATAGCAGAACTATATAGTTGCTTAAACTATGGGAAATATAATAAAATGAAATGGCAGAAACATCAAGAACAAATCTTCAATGACTTTTGTCCTATGATTATTGGCATTAGTGAGGCTGGCAATCAAAGTCCTATGTAGTTAATAAAATCGAGTATAAATGGTACAGTATTTTTAGGAGGAAAAAAAGAATAAGGGGATGAGAATTAGTAATAATAGCAAATTAACTTATAAAAGCAATAATAATAATAATAATTTTTTTTTTTTTAAAAGAGGTAAACAGTGAGTAGACATAACTATACATAATAATATTTGTATAATTTTCAGCGAAAATTATACTATTAAATAATATTTCTACGTGAGTTTTTCCGTTATTTATTATGTATAGTTAATAATAATAATGTAACAGTAGGTTGGAGAATACCGGATATGAAGTCGAAGATAACAGAATGAAATATATGGTACAGTGCATTTACAGACCTGGCTTTCAGCTTCTGCAGATGAATCAGTGTATTGGCAAATTATCCTGATGAATATTAAGCAAGTAATCATCATGGATTGAGTAGAGGAGAAATCTCATGATAAGAATGAAGGAGAATTTATTGAGCTGTTAAGAAACATTGTTGTCACGCACCTTACGCAACATGTGATGGAAGGAACTCGGGGTCAATGAGTGTTACATTTGAAAATAGCATTAGAAGAAGGTCTCGGTTAAGAATATGAGTCTGCTAACAGATGGTGATAAAACCTTTCGAGTGATCATGTATTATGTTCCAGGAAGTAGATAACTATATAGATATTACAATCAGTACAAGTTACATGCTGAACTACAAAGATGGAAATTATGATAAGCTTTGAAGGAATACTATCAGTTTCCGTAGAGTATCAGCACTACATGGGAAGCTATCAGCATTACAGTGGCTATACGCTTCGAAACCTAGGAAAGGAGTTTCCTGGGTTCGACTCCCGTCACTGACATGAGGAGCTTAGGATCTTTCTCAGACATAGCCAAGTTATCCAGTTTTGGGCGTGGACTGCAGGTATTTTCTCCCCAGTTTATCTGGGATTTTTCATCCGCAAGCAGTCAAACCAGCTTTGAGAACATAACGCTTCTACAGACATAGAATACACCAGGCCAACTACCTTATCCTCGTATAACGGTTGCGGTTATAAGGAATTGAAACCCTCGACACCTCAAAGCTAAAAGAGGGAAATATTAAAAAAGAAAGAAAGAAATGCAGACTGTACCCTTGTATCAGTAGCTGATGAGCTTGTTCAAATCAATTGTATGTATGTAATATGCTGCAAGATATACTCAAATTAAGAAACAAAGAGAAAATCATGAAAAATCGGGATGAAAAAAAATATATATATATATATACGAAAGTCAAGTATATTATTAATATTATTATTATTATTATATGACACCTCCAGGAAGTCCAAAGACTTATCGAGGGAGGGCACATACTATACAACACTGTCACCAGCACTCAATCCACCAAAGAATTGCAACTACCTTCACATCCACATCAACGCCATCTACCGCCCACCATCTTCACTAGCATGTTCACAATCACAAACATCCATGCCCACGGCATGGATGTTTGTGATTGTGAATATATATATATATATATATATATATATATATATATATATATATATATATATATATATATATATATATATATATATATATATATATATATATATTCACAATCACAGTAAATAACAGTGGAACTGTTATTTACACTCCTCAGCGCTAAACCGCCAGAAGAAAGAGTACACAAGTTCGATTCTTCTCGCCGACCAGTAAATCACGAACAGTAAAGTATGAGAAAGTGGGTTTTTAACCCGAAAATCGGGTTTACGTCCTAAACTCAATAAAATCGACCGCAGAACGGAACCCACATTATTTCAGACATTAAATATATTGTGTTATGGTTAGAAACTACGAGATGGCGGCACTTGTTAAGCCGTCTCTCTTGACTGCATGCTGCTTAATTAATGATAATCTTGGACCAGTTATCTGTAATTAGCTACCAGTAGATATTAAACTGACCACTCGGTCTCCAAAAGTTAAATAGGACTAAAAAGTCCTCTCATGCTTCCTATGGCGATGGCTGGTTTTTTGAATATATATATATATATATATATATATATATATAAAATTAGCTAACGCCTTTTTATTTCCATACAGGGAGTAGGCGAAGCCGTTTCAGCCCTATCTAACTTCAGCCCTATATATATATATACGTGGGTGCTCTGAAAAGTTCCCGGCCTCGACCATAAATGACAACACTATCACCAAGATTTTTTTTTGTCTAAGTTGGTACATCTGTCATAAGCATCCGTGGAAAATTGCAAGTCATTCTATCAAGTAGGTTATATATATATATATATATATATATATATATATATATATATATATATATATATATATATATATATATATATGTTGGAAACCATAGTGTTGTCTGTATTTCTTCAAATGCATAAAATTGAGGATCTTGCGGTTAAAAAATTCTATCTACAAGGTTTAACTCTAAAAGAAATTCATTCGAAGTTCATAAAACTTTATCGGAACTCTTACCTTCATTTTCGACAAATAAGAAATGAACTACCAAGTATAAACACTGCCGTACTAGAACTGAAGTTGATCCACGTGAAAGACATCCAAAAAGTGTAACAACACCAGAAATCATTGATCAGTGCACAATATAGTATTGGATGACCGGTGAATCGAAGTGCTTGAAATTGCTGAGCTTATAGGCATTCAAAAGAACGTGTAGGATATATTTTGCATTAAGAATTGTAAATGAAAAAGCTTTGCGCAAAATGGGTGCCGCGGTTGCTCACTCACAGCAGATCAAAAACGCACTCGCATAAAAATCTCTGAATAGTACTTGGAGCGTTTTAACAAGAATAAAACTGATTTTATTGTACAAAGAAACCTGTGGAGAATTCATGACGAAAGAAACACAGGTAATATCATCCTGGCTGGCCGAGTGGTTAGCATATCCGCTCTCCAGCCAAAAGGCTGCGGTTCGAATCCTGCTGTGAGCATGGATATTTGTGTTGTCTGTGGAAATACCAGTGGCGGTGGTTGGCGGTAGATAGCGTTGGTGTAGTTGCGGTCAGTTGGTGGATTGGGTGGTTGAGGCAGAGTTGTAGAGCAGGTGCCCTCTCTCGTTGAGTCTTTGGACTCCCTGGAGGTGTCAAATAATAATAATAATAATAATAATAACCCCAGCAAAAAGTTTTAATGAGTAAATATTTCATCCTAAAGTATCTTAGGACATCATCGTCAGTACAGTTAATTCAAACAATACTAGGAGTAACATACAGTTAGAGCGCTTGATTACAATGGAATCCCAATATGTGTGCAGTAGCGTGTTATAGAATTAATTTAAAATATTTCTGGAGGGAAAAAAAAGATTACATTAAAATAAATAACATATATAAAAATTATTTTACACAATTTTGTATGACAATTTTTCATACTTTAGAAACAGCAAGAACGTCATTACGGTTTAGATTTGGTCTGTGACGAAGGGCTTCAACAATTTCTTCATATAAACGTTCATGTTTATATAAAGATCTATGTAGAAGTTTAGTCTTTTCCCAATGGATCCTATAGTTTGAGTTTTCAACTCTGTGTTGTGCGATGCCAGATTTATGCGATTTGATAAACCTAATGTGGTCTTGATGTTCCGAAATGCGTTTATGAACAGATCTACCTGTCTGTCCGTAGTAAGACAATTTACAGGAGCATGGAGCCTCGTACACGCAAGGTAGCATCAGAGGTGAGAGCTTGTCTTTAGGAGAAGGTAACAAGTTATAGATCTGGTTGACTGGTTTGTAGGTAATAGAAAGTGTATATTTCTTCATAATTTTTGAATGAGGTTCGGAGATGCGTTTGACTCCTGGTATGGGAATCTTATGGGCTTCTTCTTGTTTAGGTTGATGTTGGGGAAGTGAGTGATGATTTTTTGAGTTGTTTTAAGATTGTGTCATAAATTTAGCTTAAACCTTTATCCAAGTGTGAGCAAATAAAGTTTTCGCCTGAAAATATCTTCAGGACTGGGGTAAGGTAACACAACACCGGGCAACTCGTAGCAAAGGTGGACTAAGCTAACATCATTCCTATCTCAGTAGCTCCCATAATGCAAAACACATCTCCTTGTGGATATGTATAAGGTTATGCATTAAGGGAAGGCCCACTACCCAGACTAGTTTCGACCTTTATTGAGGTCTCTTCAGTGGGAGCCAGGCCCAGAAGTGGAGATACCAGGCAGAAGCAATAGGGAGGTTATCTTTACCTATAGGAGTTGACAAAAGGTGCCATCTTAAGATTGTATCCATCTAGTATGGCTGTATTTTTTATTATTTCCAATTCTTTGTTTAGAGATTCTTCAGAGGAGCAGAATCTGTGTGGTCTGGTTGCTAATGATTTGTTGATGCCAAATTTTTTGAGATGGATGATGAGCAGAAGAATTGTGAATGTAGCGGCCTGCTTCTGGATAAAATAAACCTTCTTCATCCTCGCATCAAATTTACGCTAGAAAAATAATCTCCACATGTTATCTCCTTTCTGGATTTACACATCCAAATAAAAGAAGATGGTTCCATCTCCACTTCTGTCTATGGCAAGCTGTCATTTTCAGGTCGCTACATTCACAATTCTTCTGCTCATTCACCTGCATCCACTCTGATTACTTCTGTTTTCCTGAATTTCTGCTTTCGCATGGTTGGTGAACAACGCTTTCTCTAGACTAAAATTAAGGGGGAGTCGAGATTGAACCTCGGACGTATCAATTTGCAGTCGATAACTCTACTATCGAGCTACACCGTATTAGTATTAGTAATAGTATATTGTAGTAGAGCAGAATTTTGCCAATAACTAGGCTTTCCTTTAATTTATTTCTTAGAATAAATAAATAAATAACTATAGAATTAATTATTTTTCTTTTCAATATTTAAGCAGAGTTGCAAAAATATAAGAAAAACACCAGTAGTTCCAGTCTCCCTTAACCCCAAGAGTAGTACTCTAGGTATTGTGGTACCAGGTTATGTGGAGCATAGTCTCCTAACTAAAGTATTGAAGGCAGTGAAGCGAGTTCGAGACACCTACCTCTTCACACTACTATGACTCGGTTGATCATCTGGGCAAAGATTTTCCGATTCAAGTGCTTCAATTTTGTCAGTCTCTGGAACATCTTAAATCAGTGGCTGTAACCTTTTCGAAATATTACTGTCGTTGAAAACACCGTATATTCGAGAAATATAGTGCTTTCATTTCTCTTCGCTAGGGAAACAACAGTGATGGTAAGCCAGCAGGTAAGAAAGAAATATAAGATAAGAAACTGAATGATTCACAATGGAGTATATTGAGGCCAAAGACAACGTTAAAGCAAGACTTGGGTATGTGTGGGAATGTAAATAACATAACATTAACAGACTTTTTCCAAGGAATATCCATCTTAGTTCTCAGGTGAGGTAAAGTTCAGAATGAGTGCAAGGATACTTGTGGCTAAAGGGTTTCAACTGCGTCAGCGTATGGCACATCCCAAGCAGGTGCTTGAATACCTGCTGCAGATGGATCCTTCAGTCTAGAACATCGGCTTCCCACTTCCCTATTGCAATAAGGGTAGGGACTCCTATTGAACTACTAATGGAGAAGCCAGCTATCAATAATGACAACAACAACAAGAACAAAAATAAGAATTCTCTAAAAACATCAGAGAGAATGCATTCAAACAGACTATCCTCAGGAAGGTGAAGAGTGTAAGTGTAGGCCATGCCTATTACTCTAATACCTACTTCTGCCTCAACCACATCAGCAGCTACTGAAGAACTGACAATTAATAACCGGCGAGAAATATCTTCAAAACGGGTTATCTTCCACCCAGCAAGAAACGTTCATCCAGCGCTCAACAACTTCCGAGCACAACACTCATTGTACTGTAGCCAGCGACCACTTAAGAAGAGATGTTAGTTGAAGAGAGGGAGATTATAGATTAAATCCTCCCACAACTACTACCAGTAGTACCACCCATGGTGACGAAAAGAATGGACGATTCAGGTCCAAAATCAGAGAATGTAATATATCAGTGAAAGATTTAGACAAGAATCTGAAAACGAACCTGAAACTCTCATTTCTTAGAAGACTCTCAAGGAAAAATCAAGTGGTGAATGGGATCGCAGTGTAATACATACCCTTACAATATCTCGAATGATGAACTGACCAGCTTCCAAATTAAGAAGAGCAAACAAGAGTTCAAAGTTCTGGCTAGAGTTCTTTCTTCAAGATCTTCCAACTTGAAGAAAGTCTGCAACATGGAGGATATTTCATACAAACAGAGTCCCTACCTTCATACAAACAGAGTCTCTACTCAGATTCGCTAAGCGAATTTAAATGAAGGTATCATATCAGGTATAATCAACAATGAAGCCACAATCTTTTTACATTGCCTCTCTTGGCATCCGAGGCATCCGTTCACCACTCAAACAGGAGCAAGTGTGGAAACTGATGATAGTATTCAACATCAAACAACTGTTCCTAGAATAGACATGATTCTATAACTTCAGAGATATGCAATAACTATACCAAGCATTGTACCAATGAACTGCATACTCCGGTTTTGCACAATAAATAGTGCTGCAGGTTGAGCACTTAGCAATAATCCTTCCTAGAGGCCTTTTTCAACATTCAAACTGGGGGTGCACAAAAAAACAGGATCACCATCTAGGTCTGGTCCACACAGCTCTAAGACCAGAATTCTTTCAGGGTCTCAACAACTACTTCTGTGGCGCTAATTCAACTGTGTGTGGCAAATCCAATTTTAGATAAAATTAGTAGGAGTTCTGGAAATCCAAATACTAAATGCTGAGCTCGGCAGTATAGCGGTCGCCTAACTGCCACGCCCATGATTACACATGGTTTGGCCAGAGAGTTTGTACGAGACTTGGCCGCTATTTGAAACATCATTACTAGAATGTAGAAAGTAAGGCGCGTCAATCAACCTAAGTAACAACTTTGACCAGAGTAGGATATGCTCACTTATCACTATCTAGAGAAAGTAGAAAATGGTCATGACCTCTAGAAGCTACCACCATATTTCCTCTTTCTCAATAACCTACACTATCTTTGTTCCAATTGAATGAATACTGGCAGGGATTGGGATAAGTGGATGCAATTTAAAATTCTCTGCGATAAGCAGCCGGAAGATAGACTTATATCTGACTCTAGTTGCCGAAGGGAAGAACTTTTTCTCAACCTTTTTTCGACCGGTTCCCAAGTTTATCGAACTCTGGAACAGCAAGCCTGGTTTCTCTCCCGGAAACTGGGGTTTATCGTTTAATAAAATCAATTAAACCGATCATAGAAACCGCAATATATAAGACAGGAATATATCCTTTAGGGGTAGGCACCTAGAGATGGCAGAACTTGTTTGCCATTATACTCATCGGTTGCCACTTATAAATAGCGATGATCTTGGGCAGGCTATATTTAGCTACCAGCAGAAATTGAACTGACCACTCAGTTTCCAAATGCTATGTAGGAAAATAAAGTCTCTTCTGCTCCAGTAAAGGAATAAAAGGCGTTAGCAGATTTTTTATCACCCCAAGAATGGTGCCAAGCATGTGCCTACCTGTGCTGATGTCGGCTGTGAAATCCACAGGAACAAACGTTCGAAGCGCCAGAGAATACCATGGAAAAACATCATCATCCTCCAAATCAATGCAGAAATTGATTAGAAAAGCCAAAACAAGCAGAGTAAACAACTTCAAGTTTTGATTGAATTACTACCCATCAGCTGTCTTACAACAGCAGCTTTGTAAATTTCAGAAAGGAGAGAACTATTATCAATATCATCTACGGCAATACCACGTCAGAACTTGAAATCTTTCACGCCTTTCAGATGCACTAGAGAGAGACTTGCTCTGGAGAAGGCTATTGCTCCTGGAATGTTAATGTCCTTATAGACATCCAAGCACGGTTGGAGCATTCAAATTGTCCGAATTAACACCAACAGATTTCGAGCAGTGTCTTACCAAGATAGCGGCTGGCACAGACCTAATGGGTCAAAGTTTTATATTGGGATTTAGTTTTTTTTCCCATTGTCACGACAGTTTATAACACCTTCCTCACCAACGAAAATGTGCTAAGCGAGTTCATGAGGCTACCACTACCAAGAATCGGGCCAAGAAAATGCCGATCTCTACTGATCTCGGCTCTGAGACCCAGGCAAAAAAGTTTTTGTAGCCAGTGAACGCAGGTAATGCCATACAGTTGTCATCCCAAGATAACAGGGAAGCATTTCTTATCGAAAATTGCATTCCTTCCTATCTAATTATGATTTCGAGTTGCTCTATCGAGTTATCAATATCAGTCTAAGAGTGGGGAATGCGATACTTCTATAAATACAACCAAGTGTATTACTTTCCGGAACGATCGACAGAATTCAATGTGTTCCTCCTTATACACCCACTCTGTCTAGTATATGCCATGTACTATCCTATGGCATTGCTTTCCATAATGATTCTCTTGTCCATTTTAGTTTTCAGTAATGACTGTAGTACATCATGTCTAAATGGAAACATTCAGCATTTGACAAAGATGCATTCGTTGCTACTCGACCGTCTCCAAAACGTAGGGGTAAGCAGGGACCTCCTTCCCATTCTACAGAAGACAACAACATCTCCAACTTCCTCAAGAGGAATGCATTCCTATCACTCCACATCGTGATCATCTACAGAGATTAAACAAGGACGTCACCCTTATCCCCTTACTTTTTGCAATGGCCCTTGAGCGCTTCATTCAGCAGATTAACAACTATATTCCCATAAGAGGGTTTTTACTTCCTCTCATTACTGAGGGACTTGAAAGAATATGCTATGCAGATGATGTGATGTGCATCTTTAGGGGCAAAAACTCTATTAGCAATCTGATGAACATCCTAGAGAGATATAAAGTGCCTGAACTTTAACCCAATCTCAACAAAACACAGCTCAAGATCTGTGGAGTCTCGGACCCAGTTAACATTCCCATAGGTGTAATTCCAACGAATAACCCTTTTACCATCTTAGTGGTACCGTTGTAAGTATATCCGGAACTTTACCTTGACCAGATTAAAACAAAAGCTCTCTACGACCACAAGTACTTGAAAAGTGGCAGCTCTCACCTTCCTCCACAGCAACACTTATCTGGAACATATAACCAGCCTACCATTACGTCGTCACTATTGCAGATATTTCAGAGCATAAAAATGATTGGCGATAGAGAAATCCTTAAAGTTGTTCTTGGACAATCTGCCCAAGGAACTTGATATCTAGATACCTTAGTTTCTGGACAAGTTTGGGCTTTGGCCACACAGTCATAAAAATATGACACCCAAATAATACCGCTTTTTCTAAACAGAACACTGCAATCCGATCATCTTAGAGCTGTCGTATTTGATATCACTCGAGTAATAAGCTTCGTCAGTTCAGAATCACTGCCTATCAAGGACCTAAACCAGAAATTGTCCCAGTATACTAAAACAAGCTGTGCTAGCTTCGACAACAACACTGATCTTCTGAACAGACAGCGTTACCATCAGGGGTGCTATACACGGGGTAACCATTTATTTGACATAGCGAACATCACTACCAACAGCAACAACAACAACAAAATCCTGTTTAGTCAACTAGTAAAGTATCTTGGCTACTCGATGAGACAGGACTTGGCGTGTTCAGGATGGTAATCCAATGTAATTTAATATCTGGAGATTCCAGATCACCAGGAATCTTCTGCCACCAGACACCTTTTGCTCGCGTTTGGGCAAAAGGCTTCCCAAATCTCTCCTTAATATGATTTTATGAGGGTACAATCGCCAGAAACATTTGGAAGAGATTAATTGACGTGGTTCTCATTCATCGTCTCCTACAGGATCAAGTTATAAGTATATTATTTGATCCTGTAGGAGAATATGTTCATCCAATTCTATCCGTTGGATGAATATCTTCCTGATAATTTTATACCGCCTTTAAGCATCAATGTGAAGTTTCTTGCTTGTGGAGAAAGGGACACTAGTTGAGCAGAAATTCAATTACATCTGGTGTTTTCCTCACACCTTTGTACCTTAAGAAATGTAGCAATTAAGTTAAGACCATGGTTTATCTAGTCTTCCTATTGCTCTATTCCTACAGAAGTTAGCCTTGAGAAGAACCTAGGCAGCGAAGGCCAACTCCAGTCGGTCAATACTTAATGGATAGGTCACCTGGCAGCAGGTTGCCTTCGTGATGATAGATACCCAGCAAACCTCTGGGAATAGCAAAGAGTTTGATGACCATTCCCAGAGATTTGCATTCTCATTGATTGTTATTATCAGCTATTCTCTTGGGTATCATTGTAAACAGTTAGAATCATAACTGTAAGCGATGTCGGTGAGGGGTGATGACCACATTCCTTTTTTACAAGATTCAACAATATTAACCTATTATTTTGACTATTATAGTCATGTACCCATTAGTTTCTGAAATAAAATAATTATTTACAATTTTTGTGGGTGTTTCTGTCACATCTAATATCATACTGCTTTCCACCAAATAGCATAAAAATTGACCAAGCAGTTTTTGAGTTATCGTGATTTTTCTCTTTGTCCTTAATTTAAGTTCGCCGGTATACTTGTTGATTGGTGACCATATAGAATACACAGGGTAAAATGAAACCAAATGGGATTCATCAAATTGCAAATAAATAAGAAAGAACATCTGCTATCCTAAAAAATGAGTTACTTAAAATAATTAGCCAAACGAAAACATCCAAAACTGCTGGAATTATCCAAATTCTTATTGAACTCTGGAAACACTGCGGACAGGCAACCATAAAATATTCATCGATACTTTTTAACCAATTCTTATTCTCAGTTGAAATAAATAATGATTGGAAAACTCGGATTATAATACCGATCCCTGAAAAAGGTGACAAACAAAAATGAGCAACCTATCGCTGTATCACCCTTTTAAATCATAGATACAAGGTATTTGTTCGATTTATACAAAACGGCATGTATAAACTAATGAAAGAAATCGTCGAGGAAGAACGAACTAGTTTCAGACCCACAAGATCTATAATTGATCAAATCTTCATACGTAATACTATAGCGGAAATGTGTGGGGAACACAATCTACTCTACTGCAGCTTTATTGACTTTAAACAAGCCTTTAATTCCATAGAAAGAGACAAACTGATGAACATACAAAACTCTAAATCAATACAGTCCGAATTGCTGCCCTTCGTTTCAAACTTTTACAATGACACAAAAGGACTTGCCAAATTTAATAACATAAAAACAGAAGAATTAAGATAAAAAAAGGAGTCGTGCAGGGCTTCCCACCTTCACCTCAATTATTCAACATATCTTCATCATCATCATTACGAACGATGGGCTCACTGCCCCTTGTGTCTGATGCTTCCTTCACTATCTTCTTCCACCTTTTTTGTCCAGTGCACAGCATTGCAGTTTCTGTACGCCCATTCCACACTACTCTATTATGTTGTCTATCCATTCTCTGTATGGACTACCTCTGCTCTTTACACCGTCCATAATGCCAAACATGAATGTCTTTATCTTCCGATCCTCGCTCATTCTCCAAATAATTTCAGCTTCCATTTTATAATCTTTTGCATTAGATTCTTCTTTGGTTGTATCGTCCGAAAGAGCTCTTTATTTTTAATTTTCTGTACCATCCTATTCTTAGAAATCTTCTTTAAAAAGTTCTTTCAAAATGCCAAAATTCTTTTTCTTGATTCCTTATTTATTACCCACGTTTCAGAACTGTACAGTACACCGCTAAAGATGTACAACAAAATAGCCACGAAAATATACCACAAACCCTCACACATCGGAAACTACCTCCATTTTCACTCATACCATCCTTATTCTGTTAAAAAATCTGTCATCTTATCACAATTCATAAATGCTTACAAATTTTCAACCAATCAAAATAGTCTAAACTTAGAAATAAAAAAAACTAACACAGATCTTCTTGAATCGCAACTATCCTACACAACTGATTAACTATGCAAACAAGACGGCAATAAAACCGCAAAAACAACCCAAGTACCAAAACGAACTTCCCTACACAATAAATTATCAAACTACCATACACCCAAAACACATACGAAGCCTACAAATACATTTTCAAACATACTGACTACAAACTGGTATTCACCACAAACCAAAAACTGGCAAACCTCCTAAAATCTACCAAACCTCACACACAGAAAGAAATATTTGAACAGCACAATGTAGTCTATAAATTTCCCTGCCAAAAAGACTGTGACATCACCTACACAGGTTTTACCATCAGGTCTCTATGGGCAAGACTACAAGAACACTTCCGTGACTGCAACATCCCTATTCCAGTACATTTAAACACTAAAAAACGTAACATCAAAAAAGAAAAATCGAATACAAAGCACAGGAAAAACGGAAATAGCTGTTCACACCCTTGAACAAAAACACACCCCGCAGATAGACAAGGCCATCATAGTTGACAGACAAGACAATGAAACAATGCTCAGAATATCGGAAACAATAGCTATAAAGTGTGACGCGAACTCTATCAACGTACACAGGCCCTACATAATCTCCGAGGTTTGGAAGCTTCACAACATAAAATTGAGGTCACAACCCCGACCAATAGGCAACAACACAAACACTTCAAAAGCAGAAGCACCTTCCCGACCTGAAATAGCATCCACTTTCCCAATGTGTTCAGATGACGACCACGAATAGTCGAAACGGACCGCACCCCGTCAACCACCTTTCCTCTTCCCCCTCCCTATTTTAAAAAATCAACCCTTTCACCTTTTGCCCACCTTACATAATATAATATATGTTTATATATATTATGGAAAAAAACCCGGGTTTTTCTAACTTTTTTCTAACTTAATTCTACCAAATTGCCTACTCCCCCCCCCCCCACACACACTCAGTAGTTTTTCGACATCGCAGAAGAGAGGAAAAGCCGCAACACCCAGAAAAAGGTATGTGGAAATTTCTATTCCTTATGCTACATATACTTTTTGGTACATTTACACTCACAATGCCCTAAGAATCCATGAGTAAATAGCCAATGACATTTAAACAGGGGCACTCCTAAACTGAAGCAGGCAAAATAGCTGTAATTATAATAGCAGCTAAATATATGTTTTTGGTTTTTCTTTTAGCTTTCTCTGCTATTAATCGCATTTTCAAAATCTGTTGAACTGTCGTTCCATCTTTCCTAAATCCTGCTTGCTCTTCTGCAAGGTATGCTTCCAATTGTGTTCTCCATCTCTCTGTCAGTATCATCATCATCATTACCTTACAAAGCCGACTTTTCAAAGCAATTGCTCTATAATTTTTACATTCTAGTTATTTCCTTTCTTTCATAATGTGACTAATATCGATTTTTCCTACTCCTCTGGCATTTTGCATACCACATTACATGGTGTATTTCTGTAACCATACTTATGCCACCATATTTAATCATTTCTCCAGTGTGGTTATAATTACCAGGACTCTTGTTGTGTTTTGGCCGTCCTGTTGCTTTTTCTACCTCTCCTCTTAATATGTCCATATTATACTTATTAACTGATGGTGATATCTGTTTCAATTCTTCAATCAGTTTCCCAACACTATCTAAATCTAGTTTTTCTTCATATATCTCACTATTATCTTGTCCACCGCTGTACAATTTTATCATTATTTATCAATACTTTTCCTTTTTAATCTTCAATCGTGGTCTGTTTTGGTTGCAACTTTCTATTAATAGTTCCAATCATTTTGTACACCTTCCTAGTTTTATGCTCTCCATAGTGCTGTGGTATATTATTGCACTGGGCTTCTAACCATTTCATCTTATCTCTTCTGACTGCTTTTTTCACCTCATTACACTTTCTTCTATATTGGTCTTCTATTTGTTCTGATGTATCCCTTCTAATCTTCAACATTCCCTTCTCCTGTACTAACTTCAATGTATATTGTCTATTCCACTTCTTCTTGATCTTCTCTTGTTCTTCTGGTACTGTTTCTTCAACTCCATCTTCTATCGCCTACATTACCCTTTTCACTCTTAGATTCAAATTTTTAATCTTCTAACTCTGTTCTGTACCTTATTCCATTTTTCTGCCTCACTTATTCTTGCTGTGTCTCTTCGTTTCTGACGACTGGGTTTTTGAATTTTCTTTTTAGTTTCAACTTGATGTTTGCAATCACTAAACTATGATCCGAGTCTATATCCTCTCCATGAAAAGTTCGACACTGCTGTACTGATGTTATTCATCTTCTTTTAATCTTAATCATATCGATAATGTTCTTGGTTTTCCCATCATTTGATCGACACGTCCATTTTCTACATTCCTTTTGCTGGAATCTTGTGTTACAGATCAACATCTTGTGGTTCACAGCAAATTCTAACATTTTTTCACCTCGTTCATTCCTTTCTTCAAAACCACATTTTTCTATGACGTTATCCCAACCACCATTATCTATTCCGAATTTGGCATTCCAATCTCCTTCAATAATTAGTACATCTTGCTTTGGTAGTGTTTCTGTTGTCTCCGTCAGATCTTTGTAAAATAAGTCCATATCCTCATCTGTGCTGTCAGATGTGGGTGAATATATCTGGACTATTGATATGTTAAGTGGTTTTGCTTGAAATCTTGCTACCATGATTCGTTCATTGACTTGTATGTAACCTAAGAGCGCCTTTCTAGCTTTTTTTATTAAGAAGAAAACCAACTTCTGCTTCATGCCATTCCCTGACCATATGATTTCACATCTATTTATCTCTCCTGATGATGTCCATCGAATCTGCGCCATTCCTAGTATATCACACTGATAGCACTTCATTTCCTGCGAAGTAATTCTAGTTTTCCTGACATCCAAAGTGTCCATATGTTCCATATTTCTACTGATAATATTTCTGTTAGTTTCAGTTTCTGTTTCCTTTTGATATCCCACTTTTCAATCCAACCAAAATTTCTCGATTGGTATCGCGGATCTTGTTCAGTCGGGCAACGTTCGCGCTGGCATGATTTAGATGTTGGTTGTATAGGCATCAGATAACAATTGTGTTTTTTCTTTGACAGAGCACTGATAGTCATCTGACTTACCTTCCTCTTTATCCAGGCTTCAGACTGGCATGTGACCCCTAAGGATCCCATGGCAGAGATCATCATATACCTAGAGGAAATATGCAAGGAAATCTCCAATGAACCAGTGATAAATATAAATGGAAGAAACAACAACCACATCAAATACTCAGACGATATAGTAATTCTGGCAGTATCAAAGCTACAATTAGAAAAAAACTGTCATCTATTAAATGAAGAATGTAAAAACTTTAAATGGAGATCAACAGCAATAAGACCAAAATAATGAAAATAAGAAAAGAAGTTGAAAACTTCTCAATTACCCTGCAGGACCAAATCCTAGAAGTAAAATCCTTTGTCTACTTAGGAAGCACCATTACAATTTGGACAACACTGAAAGACGCTGAATCAAAAAAACATAGAATTAACATTGGATGGTTGAACATGAACAAACTAAAGAAAATATGGAACAATAACCAACTCTAGAAACATCTTAAAATCAAAATATTTAATGCCATGATCATCCCTACAGCAACATATTAAGGTGAGTCCTGGCGTCTCACTAAGAACGAACTACCAAAATAAAATAAAAAATAAATCAACTATTGCGTTTTATACCCTTATAGGAAGTAGGCGAGGCCTTTATACCCTATCGAGCTTTTGGAGACTGAGTGGACAGTACAATCTCCACTGGTAGCCAAATAGAGATAGCTGGTCCATGTATATCACTAATTATACCAGACACAGATGAAGAGGCTGGCAAACAGGTGCTGCCATCTCTTAGTACCCAACCCTAACAAGATATGTTAATGTGGGTATTACGGTCGATTTTCTTGAGTTTAGGGGATGAAAAACCCATTTGTTCGTGCCAGAGATCGACTAACTCTGGAACCGGTCGAAGAAAGGCTTAGAAAAAGTTCTTCCAGTAGGCAACTAGACTTGAACTTAAGTCGAACTTCGAGCGACCAAGAGCAGAGGATGCAAGCGTCACTTCCACTGAGCTACACAGGCCAAAAGGGAAGTGTCTCAGAAAAATAAACAAACACACTGGACTGAACATAAAACCACAGAACAAGTAAAGCAGGATCTTAACTAGCAGGAAAATCTCACAGACATTATCCTTTAGCAACAGCTTCTTTGGTTCAGCCATGTCTAGTGAATGCCTTCTCACATACTTCCAAACATCATGCTGAATGGTAGAACAGCAGGTAACAGCATCCACCCGGAAAACCGAGGAAAAGTTGGCTCATATTCTTGAAAGAAAGAGGCAAATTCCCCAAATTCATTAGTTTGTTCGAAAAGACTGGAAGTAAAACGATTTGCAGATTGTACAAAGGGGAATCAACCCGTCATCAGACGGATGAGAAGAAGAGGAAGAAGATGGTGTGAGGCTCTCTAGAAATTGAGCAAAGTGTCAGTAAAAGAAATTTATAAGTATATTTTTCACATTGAGTGTGAAAACAAATGGAACAAATTACCTAAGTTTATTGATAGAATTCAAACTACAATAGGTCTTAAAAAAATCAGCTAACACCTTTTTATTTATAGGGAGTAGGCGATGCCGTTTTAGCCCTATCTAACTTTTGGAGACTGAGTGGGCAGTTCAATCTCCACTGGTACCCAATCAGAGATAGCTTGCCCAAGGCTATCACTAATTAAGCTGCAGGCAGTGAAGAGAATGGCTCAACAAGTGCCGCCATCTCGTGTCCCATAACCCTAACGCAATATATATAATGTATGAAATAGTGTGGATTTTACGTGCGATTTTCTTGAGTTTACCGGACGAAATTTTTTTTTTTCTCCCGAATTTCCGGGAGAAAAAAAAATACGCTTGCCCGTGCGAGAGATCGACTAAGTCGAGAAAAAAAAAAGGCTTAGAAAAATTTCCTTTAGTCGACAACTAGATTCGAAACCTAAGTTTTCCTTTGTACGCAATGGTGTGCAAACTTTACATTGACTGAGCTACAAGAATTAAGTCTAACTTTTCAATGCTCCTTTCCGATTTCGAGGCGTTTTCTGTTTTGAGGTACAATTATTACCATTATATTCCGCTAGGTTACTGATCTGATTTCAGAAGCAACTGCAAGAACGTTCTATGTTTGTTGTTGTTGTTCTACTTCTACTTCTAATAATAATAATAATAATTTGTGTTAAACATATTTTGTCTATATTTATTACGAATATTTCAAATAAGCTCTTCATAATATTAAGCAGTTCTTGGTCTTTTTTGACTCTTACGGCGAAGTCGGAAGCTTGGAAGTATACCAACAGAATAGTTCCGTTTTTAGACAGCCGTTAGGGTGCAAGCCACATGGCAAGTGCCATGTGGTTTTGTATTCGGTCTGTGTCTGTTAATAAGAAATGTTATATGTACTTTTCATTTTCCCGTATTATTTTCTGTTGTCAAGTGGAATGTGGCTGTACGCGTTACTCAACCTCGGAAAAGTATAAGAAGACGTTATTTCTGCCAAACACAACATTCCCTCACCATGTGAATAATCACCAGCGAGTAGAAAGAGATTTAGAAGTAGAGAAGGTGAGTGTTTATTATTATTATTATTATTATTATTATTCCTGATACCTCCAAGGAGTCCGAAGACTCATCGCGGGAGGACACCTACAACTGTCTCTACACCTAACCTCTACTACGAATCATCTCCATCAACGCCATCTACCGCCCACCTCCAACACCACCACAACTAGTAATTTTTGTCTGTAAATTGCGTGTGTTCTGAAGGGCCGATTTGTATGTATGCGGGATGAAAAACCCGAGTTTCCGGGAGGAAAAACCCTGCTACCTCCGTATGAGATCGGCTAACTCACCTTCGATTGAAATCAACCAGATAAAGTTTAGTTAAATAAATAAAACTGCTCTAATAATAGTTTTGCATGGTACTCGCCTCACAGTCCTATAAGAGGCACTAGACAAAATACTATTTATTTGCAATGCGAAAAATTTCAGATATGTGTTTGCTCGCTGTCTTAGGGAAACAAGGTATTTTCCACCATACGACATTCGACTCCTTGCGAAAGCGGTCCTAGAACATGCTATGGAGTCATTTTGGCGATAGAAACAACCCGATCAGATATCTTGTATAGGTGGTAATGAATTTAACGGGGGGGGGGGGTTCAAGATTTGCAGTAGATTTTGTGGTCACGGTATTATAAAATATCCAGTCTCGAATAATCCAGAATGAGGCTAGATTTTTTAATACCATGTATTTTTGTTTCAGCATAATTCTTAAAAATGAAATTAAATCATTTTATTTAAAGATGTCATGAGAAATTACTTTGGTTATCAATTTATTTCTTGTGACATGCCAGAAAACCAGGTGCTTCCATAGAAACCAAGTGATATGTGAAAAAAGAAAAAAAAAATGAAAATCATGATTCATATAACTAAAGGAATTCAGAACATTACCAAGCACGTGTAAGAAAAAAATATGTGAAACCTAGTTAATTATTAAAATTTAACAAATTAAAATTTTTTTAACTACATCCCACACTGAGGCATACTCAGTGTGGGATGTAGTTAAAAAATATTAACAACATTCCTTAGGACTGTGGACCTCATTATGTCTTTGGACCATTAAGCCTTAATAAATGAATTTTGCTTTCAGCATTCATTGAAAACACAGGCTAACTGATAAACTTTCCTCTGTATGATATGATGCTGTTTGCCTCTCTGAGTTTGAAGGAACACATTGCATCACTGTAATAAACCATCTCTCTATAGATTGCTATGAACTGGTAGGCTATTGGCCTACACTATAATAATACAAAATTCCATAATGTTAATTAACATACAGCAAAATATCTTGTAAATTTCTGAGTATAAGTTTATTTTATTCTAAAAAAATCCATACAAGAAAAGTAAAAAAAAAGAAAAGAAATGTTTTTGAGTTATCACATGGGTCTCTCATTTCTTTTAGTGTAGTTTTAATAATGTGGCAGTTTCTATTAGGTTTTATGTGTGCTGTTATAGTTGTGTATGTCTCATAAATTAGTGAAAAGTTGTATATCTCATGATTTTTTGCTTTCATTTAATTAATTGCACCATTGTGCTCGATATGACTTTGCATTTTTTACAATGTGATTGACAAATGTCATTAAAAGATTAAAGAAAAATAAAATACGAGGTACAGAGTTGGTTACAGATGAAATGCTCTAAAATAAACAGGATAACAGTATCATTCAGTTGATAAAATTTTTTAACTTAATATATTACCACTCAAACCATACAAATATTTAACTTCATATATAACCACTCAAACCACACAGATATTTAACTTCATATATAACCACTCAAACCACACAGATATTTAACTTAATATATAACCACTCAAACCACACAGATATTTAACTTAATTCATAACCACTCAAACCACACAAATATTTAACTTAATATATAACCACTTGGCAACTAAGCCGCTAGCCTGGTTGGCCTAGTGGTTAGCGTACCTCTCTCTGAACAGGCCATAGGCTTGAATCCTGCCATGGACATGTGATTGTCTTTAGGTGGGAGATGAATTTCACTCCCTAGTGTGAGAACACTGCTCTGCTGATTTGGAGACTTGAAGTGGCTTGAAAATGTTCCCTGATTGTTCTCTAGAGAAGGGTTTATGAACTATGTAAAAATAAATTAAACACACAAGAAATATATATAAAATTGATAAAAATAGAAAAAAGAAATCCTTAGCTTACTTATACAAATTGTACTATAGATTTGTAAATAGCATTTTGTGAGTGAGAGCAACATAAAATATATATATATGCTAGGGGGGGGGGGGCTGATGTCTACGGCGCCCCCCAAGTTCCGGACTGGTAGGCCGGTTCTCCTTGAATTCTGATGACTCGAAAGGGGAGGCTCTGCCCCCCCCAGCACCTACGGTGCCCAACCCCCTGAGTTCCAGACTGGTAGGCCAGTTCTCCTTGAATTCTGATGACTCGAATTTTGAAGACTTGAAAGGGGGATGCCTCCTCCCGGCGCATAGGGCACCCAACTCCCCCGAGTTCCGGACTGGTAGGCCGGTTCTCCTTGAATGCAGATGACTCGAATTTTGAAGACTCAAAAGGGGTCCCCCCTTCCAAGTTTTCAGCACCCAATCCTTAAAGTTCCAGACTGGTACGCCGGTTCTCCTTGAATTCTGATGACTGGAATTTTGAAAACTCAAAGGCCCCCCCCGGCACCCAACCCCCTGAGTTCTGGACTGGTAGGCCTGTTCTCCTTGAATTCTGATGACTTGAATTTTGAAGACTCAACACTCAGGGTAGCCCTGAGTTTCAAAACGTTACAAAAAAAGCCTTATCATTTTATATTATAGAATAGATATATATTTAATATGATTATGATGTCTTGCCTAAAACTATGAGAAACTTAATAATTATTTTAGTACAAAAAAAGTAAAATTCATTACAATATGATGTGAACTTGACATTTTTTCATTTTTATTTTTATCAGTTTTATATATATATTTTTTCGTATTTTTAATTTATTCTTTACATAGTCTGGAAACCCTTCTCTAGCTGAGCAAATGCTTGAAATTATTTCTTAAAATAATATTGGACAGATGTCGAAACCAGATAAATAAAATAATAACTGAAGAACAGTATAGATTCAGAAGTGGAAAAAGCACAAGCGATGCAATACTAAACCTCCGAATGATATTAGGAAGATCAATTGCTGTAGAAATTTGGTCCTCAGGATATGAAGGGGATAAATTATCTGTGGAAAAGAGGTACAGAGGTGGATAACAAAGATGATCTCAGGACTACAATGTTAGTTATGAGGATCAGCTGAGTGAATGTGGACTGCGGAGTTTGGTAGATAGAAGAAGAGGTGATATGATTGAGATTTTTAAACTGTTGAGAGATAGTTACAGGGTTGACACTGGGAGTTCTTTCGCATAGTGGAACAGCAAGAAGGAGTGATGACAAGGGACACTCCCTGGAAGTTACGAAAGGATGCTATGAGCAAGAGGGTGAGGAGTGGTTTCTTTCCATGGACGGTGGTTGAACTGTGGTGAGAGCAAGAACGATCAACGAGTTCAAGGAGTGGTATGATAGATTTTGTGTTTGGTACGAAGGACCTTCCACGATGAGTCCTTTGACTCCATGGAGGCCTGAAATTATAATAATAATAAAAACAGGTCTACCACTGCTTCATAGATTTCAAAAAAAAAAAAAAACACTTGATACTATCTTTCATGATAAACTTACAAGAATCTTAGAAATCATTGACCTGGATTCAGAGGATTTAAGGATAATATACTGGAGTCAACAATATACATTCAAGATAAACAATACTCTTTCACAGTGGATATTGCCAGCCTGGATATTGGATAGTAGATATTGCCGACCTGGTTGGCTGAGTTGCTAACCATCGCTAACCACTCAGCCAACAATGTTTGTGATGGTCTGTGAAAATCTAGTGGTGGTGGTGGGCGGTAGATGGCGTTGGTGTAGATGATGATGATAGTAGTTGCGGTTGGTCTCCACTAATCGCAACTACTATCATCTAACTACTAGGCACTAACTCTACCAACAAAGTTGTAGAGTTAGTGCCCTCCCTCAATGTCTTTAGACTCCCTGGAGGTATCATGTAATAATAATAATAATATTGTTTATCTTGAATGGATAAACAATATACATGTAACCCTCGTATAATGTTGTACTTATACAACGCTCTCTACAAATTGTAGTATCCCTTGTTCAACTCGGTTTTAATATAATGCGATCTACAATTTCTAGTAACCCTTTATTTATTTTTTTCATATTTTTCACCACAGGACTTAAAAATCAAATTTTATCTTCGTTAAATTTGTGTCTGCCCGTATCGTACAAGTAATTATAAGTATCGAATTTAGTTTTATTTTATCCCTGAATAAGGTACTGTACAGAGGCTTTTGCAGTCTGTGTCATTCTCAAGAAATAGTGCAATTAAAGACAATTAGAGACTTGGTATTTTTCCAATCAATTCTGTGGTATGTTTGGAGTGCGTGGTCAGAAAGGCCAGTTTTTCCAAAATGGAGGTATTTAATGTGTAGTTTGTGTTCATCTTGTCTGATTGGGATAGTTCGCCCTGTTTCCCCTATGTAAGGTATGTTACATGTGCATTGTATTTTGTATACCCTTGGGTGGGCTAGGTGTGGAAGAGAATCTTTAGAAGAACTGAGTAGATGTCTCAACTTATTTGGGGGATTAAAGGTGGTTTTAATGTTGTAATGTTTCAAGAATGTGGAGGACCCATCTACAACCTGTATAACAACTTAAACTAGCCATAGAAAAATCCCACTACAAGAAGACAACCTGGTGAAGTGTTTGTAACATTCAACAGCAATTGAATTTGCTGTTGAAACTTATTTGGGGGTTTAAAGGTGGTTTTAATGTTGTATTTGCGTAGTGTTCTGTCTATTTTTTCAGAAATGCCTCTAACATAAAGAATGGCAATAGCATTCCTGAAATCTTTTTTGTTCTTACTGGTATCGTTGTGGAGGATCTTGTGAATAGTTTTTTTACTGTATCCATTTTTTATAAATGTTTGGTTGATGATCTTGTATTCCTGGTTTAGAGCTTGTTCATTAGAACAAATAGTTAGAGCTCTGTGTTTAAGGGTGCTTATGACACCTAGTTTTTGTGTTGGGTGGTGGAAAGAATTTTTGTGTATGTATTAGCCTGTGTGTGTAGGTTTGCGGTAAACTGAGAAGGAGAGACAGCCAGAGGGAAGACGTGTGACAAGTGTGTCTAGGAACGGAAGAGAGTTGTTTTTTTCCATTTCAATGGTAAGTGTATGATAATGGTAATTTCTTTCTTAAAAGAAAGAAACATTCAAAGAAAACTATCAGCCCATTTTAATTCAAGGAATATCATGCTTTATAATTTATAACTAGTAATTCTAACTATATTTGTGAACAAACTATTCTTAGACTAACTTTCCAGTCCTGAACTATGATCTATGTTAAGCACAATAAATTTCTGTGGATTCTCAATCAATTTCACATATCATAAGCAAACACAAAAAAATTTACTCACATATCTTCTTTAACACTATTATACACCCGTTCCTAGTTCCTTTGGCTTCCATTCCATTTCAGGTTTTGACTTCCACTCAAAGATTCGGTCGTCACTGTGGTCTCATTTGGATGACTTGCAGGCTTGGAGCTCATTTTCCCGATGTCTATGAATCAGCTGAAGGGGTCCGACATTGAGGCACTTAGCAGACTGTCCTGTTGGCAATGCATGCTGGTCCTGCTTCTCTTCTCCCTCGGTAGTTTCATGGCTCTCATGGCTGTCCTCACTACTTCAACCAGACCGACGAACATGACAAATCGACTCGATCTAACTAAAGTTCTCTCTTCTCTTCCTCCTTTCCTTTTTTTTTTTTTTTTTTTTTCATTCTTAGATGACCTTTATACAATTTCTCGGGTCTCTGGACGAAGGGTCAAGGCCTCGAACATTCCTGCGCAAACCGTCTTGATCTTCACGTTAAAGCTCACTGTTAGTTCTCACCGAACATACAAACTTAATCCTATTTTCAAAGAGTGGAACTACTTCAGAAGTATATATAAGCCTTTTATCACTGTCCTTGAAGATGGTATCAGGCTGACTCTGAGCACATTAAAATTCACTTACATTATATACAATTCCTACATCAATACTATGCCGATTTCTAAGGCATTGCCTGTGAACCTTACAATTTAGACATTTTCTGTTTTGTACAATCTTGCATGTTAATTCCTTGGAGTTAAATACATGGGCTTTATATTATTTACGACGTTAATACAAAGTTAGTTTAGCGTGTTTACGAGTTGCGACCTATACTGCATCGAATTTTACGCATCCTTCTTATGAAAGGTATCATGCATGCTGTACTGTAGAAAGTTTCGATGAACCTGAGCTGTAGATGTAGAGGATGCCAGGTGAGGTTCAATGATAAATGACAGGTCAGGTTTGGATATCAGTAAGTGGCAGTGGTGATGTACATCAGTGATGTTGGTACTAAGTTCTCAGATATTGGTAAAGTCTATGTGGAAGTGTTTTTACCTGGAGTTTTGGATTTTTTTTTTGGGGGGGGGGAGGAAGGGATCTCTATTTTTAATTGGGTTTTGCAATTTTTTTGTTGTAATTTTTTATATTGTTTTGGTGGGAGATTTTTTTAAAATATACACACTATAATTATTATGCTGTCCTTCATATTAGAATGTTCAGAAAATTTATAGTAGGAACATTCAGTATGGGCAAAATGACTCATGAATACCCCATTCTCTCCTACATATGCATATTGCCCAGACCCCCAATCTAGACTTGGTCACAACAGGTCTTGTCCTCTGCAAGAGACTCAACTCCCACCAGGCATTAGATGTTTACTCTGTCAGGTTGATCAGGAAACTTCCACAAGTGCTATGGATAGGTTCAGTCCCATGAACTATCCAGGACTGCACCTGTCTGTAAAACTGCTTTATTGCTGTAACACTAAATGGAGGAAATGCTGCTCACTGGTTTAATAATTGCAGTGTGGAAAAAGGATGCTGACCTGCAGAGATCAAAGAGTTATCATTCCATTGTATAAGACCCTGATCAGACTATGCTTGGACTATTGTTCTCAGATTAATTTATCCCCTTCAAATCCCCAGGATTTGAAGGGGATAAATTAACTGTGGAAAGGGTGCAGAGGCTAATAACAAAGACAGTTTCAGGACTGTGCAATGTTAGATATGAGGATCGGCTGAGGGAATGTGGACTGCAGAGTTTGGTGGATAGAAGAAGGAGAGGTGATATGATTGAGACTTTTAAACTGTTGAGAGGTGGTTACGGAGTTGACACTGGGGAGTTCTTTTGTTTAGTTGAACAGCTGGCAGGAATGATGACAAGGGACCATCCCTGGAAGTTACGAAAGGAAACTGTGAGCAAGAGGGTGAGGAGTGGTTTCTTTGCATGGAGGGTGATTGAACCGTGGGATGCATTGCCTGATAGAGTGGTGAGAGCTAGAATGGTCAATGAATTTAAAGAGTAGTATGATAGACTTTGTGTTTCCTGGGAGGGACCTCCCACGTTGAGTCTTGATAGACTTGTGTTTCCTAGAAAGGACCTCCCATGATGAGTCTTTTGACTCCTTGGAGGCCTAAATAATAATAATAACAATTATCAATTACAAGGAATCATAATAGACTTTTGAACAAAAAATATGCTTTCACAAGATATATATATATGTGTGTGTGTGTGTGTGTGTGTGTCGTTCTCTATATAACAGAATACTGTTATGAACAAATGAAAGTATTCTCTATATAACAGAATACTGTTATGAACAAATGAAAGTATTCTCTATATAACAGAATACTGTTATGAACAAATGAAAGTATTCTCTATATAACAGAATTCTTTCATTTGTTCATGACAGTGCTGCATGCTATAAATAATACCAACAGATAAATATATAATTTATTGAACATAGTAATATTTCACTCGTTTTCGAACCAGCATCATCAGAACACAAATTACAACTGTGACAAGCACACAGCATTCAACAAGATGGTTATAGAAACAATTTTAACCAAAAAGAACTAATGTCCTGGTGTATATAAAGTTCATTGTGCCTGGAGTTTAGCCTTCTCTGAATGGATCTGTTAGCATCAGCCTTGAAGAACACAAAAATTACATCTGTGATCACCTGTGCCACAACAGGCAAGTCCAAACTGGCAGACATTGCTCTGGATATTCCTTCACACAGGAATGAATGGAAGATGTACTGCACAGAAATTGCTATAGGTCTGAGAGACTAGCCTAAAAATATGATTCCTTGTAGTTCCCATTATTACTCATCACGATAAAATAAAATAAGTACCATAGCATAAACCAGTCATTATTAATCATAGAACTCATATTAACATTCATTGTGACAAAGTTGATTGCCAATCCTCATCATTTGTGTTGAAGTTTTACAGAAGCTTACAGTATAACTTTTATATCAAAGTTTAATAACTAGTTTATTATTTTTTTAAAAATACTGAAATATTAAAAAGATATTTAAAATTTTTTTAAAAACATTTTACTAAGCTGGAAATTGACAAACTCAAAAGAATACTACATTTTGGTATCAGTTGCTGAATGGGAAGGATATCAGCAGTTCCTGGAAACCTCTGAAAGAAATGCTTAAATAATGCAGCATGAAAAGAAGTTTGCTGTGCAGGCCAAAGGCATCCTGAAAAAAAAATTTTTTCATTACAGTGCAAGTACAAGAAAGAAAGAATACATACATGCAGAAGAATAACCTTACTGAATGCAGGTAGTATACTTGGAAGTAAATGTGATTGTTGAAATAACGAGTGCTCACTATGCAGCATGGTGGAACATGCGAACATTACTACTACTATTATATTGAATGAAGAGACAGAAGTGCATGAGATGGAGGTTCTGTAGCTGTTGCATAACCTGAATAAGAATTCGGTTTATGCAACACTCGTGCAACTCATGGTCAATGAGCTGGGAATCAGTGTATAATGCTAAAAGAATTTTTAGCTAAAGTGGGTAGGTCCTTGATCTGGCTGTATAATTTGAGTCTCAGCTCATGAGTGATCTCACAGGATACACACGAGTGTCCCATTGTGTGGTGGTGGTGCAAAGACTGATCTATCTAACTATTTTGACCTCTCAATATTTCTCGAGTCATGGTGAAAATTTTAAAGTAGTTGTCAAGAACTTGCACACAAAAATGGATTGATATATATATATATATATACAGTCATACCTCGACTTACGCGAATCCGGAGTTACGCGGTTTCATATATGTACATATCCCCATCCTGCTTCACGCCTCACCACTAGTCGTATCTTTCCGGTGCCGGCCGCATTTGCCAGTGTCGCACATGCTGTGAACAAGCACTGACGTGTTTTGCACGGTCTCCATTCATACACGATTTTTATAGTCTACAAACCTTGCGATTGTTTAATGTTATGTTCTCGATAAAAATTTTATCACATAAAAAATAATAATGTCATCCAAAGGAAGCAAGTCCGATTCTTCTACAGCTAGCAAGAAAATAAAAACATTGACTTTGGAAACAAAACTCAACATTATTAAGGATTTTGAAGGCAGAATGAAAATTTGTGAGCTAGCAAAGAAGTTTGATCTACAGGAATCCACAGTAAGAACAATCATAAAAGAAAGGTTTACAGATTTTGGAGGACATAGATTCTAACGAGGAACGAATTGTAGCCACAAGGTAAGGAATAAAAAAATCATTAGCTTGCTATGAAGAAATTTTGCTTGACAAGAAAAAAGACAGTATGCCGTCAGACGAATCTATTAGATTTTATGAAACCATTGACATCGAAATAACTTTCTTTTTTTTTATGTATGAAAAACTACAATTATGATTATATTTCTTAAAAAATATAGGTGTTTTTGTAAACCTTTGGTCCCAATTAACTAATATTTTGTATGCAAAATTATACCCGAGTTACGCGAATTCGACTTACGCGCTTTTTGTTGGTCCCGCCTACCGCGTAACTTCGGGGTATGACTGTATGTGTGTGTGTGTGTGTGTGTGTGTGTGTGTGTGTATATATATACACACACTATACTTTGCAAAGAACAGCAGGACTTTACTAAAGGGAGGTCATGTCTGTGAGCAGTATGCTCAAATTTTATATTTGAGTTGGATGAAGGGAATGGATACGCTGTGATGCTGTTGGACATTTGACAGAATACTGCATGAAAGGCTGTTGCATAATTGGAGGATGTTGGATTTGAATATAAATTATTGATTTGGATAAGTTGATTGGTGAACATTTATCAGAAGTGCTATAAGGGAGATTTGAATCTGTCCGATTTGAAGTGACCAATGGTGTACTCCAGAATCAATCCCTGGATCATTTCTGTTCAATCTATACATTAATGATATTCAAAAAGTCCTGACAGGAGATGTTCAGTTGTTTGCTGCTGATTTTGCAAAGATAGGCAGGGCAGTCAAGGATATATTGATTATACAGCACTTGCAGAGGAAATTGAATATCTTGGAACTGTAAAGAAATGATAATGACTGTCAGCTCACTATTAGTAGATGATATTCACTATTATGTATCTTGGCATGATGAGATTTCCAATGGCATGTTATTTTAGCCTGCTTAGTTGACTGCATGGTTAGCATATCTGTTCTCCAAACAATAGGCAGCAGGTCTGAATTCTGCCCGGGCACGAATGGTTTTGATTGTCTTTAGATGTGATATGACTTTCATCATCTGATGTGAGACCACTCACCATATGGAACTTTTTCAAGCTGGAAGTGGCTTGAAAAAGTTTCATGTTTTGGTCTCTAGAGCAAGGTTTCTGGACTAGATAAAAAAAATTAATAAAAGTACAAAAATATATATATAAAATCAATCAAAAATAGAAAAAAATTTTTTGTCCACCCATGGTATGAATGCACAACAAGTAAACCTTTTTTTGGGTGGGAATAACATAAAAAAAAATTATCATTGTCATCATCTATGTCACTCTTCTTGCGAATTTAGAAAATTTTTAATTTAGTATTTTATCTTTTGCAGAAAGCAAATTTTTCTGATCTTTATACTTGGCAATTGGAAAATAACAAAGGGAAAAAATTCATTCTTCATGATGGTCCACCTTATGCTAATGGAAAAGTTCACATAGGGCATGCAGTTAATAAGGTAACGAAATTGTAAATTTTTGTATTTAGAATATTATAGCACATGACACAGTACATTATTATACATGCTATACATTACTATGTTAATGTATTCTATCTGGAATATACAAATGGTATACATTATATATATATATATATATATATATATATATATATATATACAGGGTGGCCATAAAATAACTTTCCCTCTTTGGAGGCATCTGTAGCTAAAACTAATAAACGGAATGACACCGATTTTATATTGGGACTTTGGAAGGCATGGGGAGATGATTTCCACGAAAAAAATATTTAATACCAAAAGTCGCCGATAGGGGAAATTTTGGTGCTGGCGGAGCCGAAAACAAGCAGATAATTACATTAAAGGCAGATAAAATGGAATAATAACACTTCGATGGTGTAAGCAACATCCTCGTCACTCATTCCAGTTGGATATGTGGCGCGTTACAATGATCATAAGAATAATAATAAGTAAACTAAAACAACAACTTGCGAGAGACACAGAAATTAATGTAGCGATTGAACTCACAGGAAATAATGTTTTATTCATCAGAACCAGGGTCCTCTGGACCACATGCACGATTTTCAATGTGCTGACCAGTAACGTCTGTTACTGTCTCTTCTTTCACTGCTTTCCATCCTCTGCCGGGTCTAACTGCTAGTGATCCAGTTTCTTCAAACTTCTTAATCATAGCTCTCAATGCTGCAGCTGACATAGGACATGTACGCAGGTTATGAAGCCTTCTAAATTACTGAAGGGCTGTTACGGCATTGCACTGTTTAAGGTAAAACAACTTAACAAGTAAAGCATGCTGAGGGCAAGGTAAGATGCATATTGAGCACAATTCATCAGTCATTCGAATAACTGCCTGAACGTTCCCAATCCCTTTTTAAGTGGAATTGGTGGTGCTGCTGTCACGTATGCACAGTAAAATTTGCATAATCCTTTTTTACCTGCTTTAGGCTCTGCCAACGCCAAAATCTCTCCTATCGGCGACTTTTGGTACTAAATCTTTTTTTCGCAGAAATCATCTCCCCATGCCTTCAAAAGTCTCAATATAAAATTTGTTCTCATTCCGTTTATTGGTTTTAGCTACTGATGCCTCCAAAGAGGAAAAGTTATTTTATGGCCACCCTGTATTTATAAAGATTATTGTATTTTTACAACTTCAATAGGCAGAAAATTGAAGTTTTATGACCAATATTGTTTAACTTATATGTTAACGATATTAGGACTGGCTTACCTGGAGACGTGCAGCTGTTTGCTGATTATACAAAATTGGGAAGAACTACGAAGGGGAAGGGTCTGGAAAGTTCTGATAAACACCTAGAACAAAAATGTGTTCATATAAAAAATTATTCATAAAAATTTTTTTTTCATATAGAAATGTTTTTTCAGAAAATATCTTTTCTTTTAGGATGTATAAGAAGACAAAATTAATTAATTTTTGTTCTAGGTGTTTATCAGAACTTTCTAGAAACCCCTCTCACATGAGAGGTAGAGCAGATGTTGTGACCTTGCAGGAGGATCTGAATGGAATGTGTGAGTGGGATATATAAGCATACTCTTCTCAAGTATGCTTATATATTATATACATCTTGCATGGAATATTTAGGCAGAAATTTCTCTGTAATGCTCACTTTGAACTTCATTCCCAGTTTTACAGATGGGAACTCGAAGAACTCTTCTCGAATCATCTAGAATTTTGGCACTCTCTTCTGACCAGGTCTTCTGAATTATGTAGTGTAGCCACTGTAAAACTTTTGTACCTCTATATTTAAACATTTCTGGTAGAATCTTCTGATCCAGCTGTCTTTTCACATTTCAGCTTTTGATATATTTTTTCAAGTATTGATTGCTTGAATTTTTGTTTGCCTTTCTCTTGAATATTTTATACTACTGTTTTGTTGCTATGTGTTTTGTTTAATAGTCTTTGCAAGTAATTACTCCATACGTCTAGGTTGTCCTTCAATTTTCATCTCACCATTATCATCTTTTCCAGTGCTCTTTCCTCCATATCCAAGCTTTTTGAATAGCCTCTGTATCATTTTACCACCTTACTGATGTCTTCCTATAACTTTTGTTGTTATCATTATAATTGTTATTGTACAGGCACCTCCATGGAGTCCAAAGACTCATCACAGGTGACTCAAACTATCCACACAATCTATCGTACCTCCACTTGAACCTATTAACAGACAAAATACACACAACTGACTCTGGCACTAGCAATCCATTACATTCATTCACAACTCTCCAAGCAAAAAATCTAGTCCTCGCATCCCTACTAACCACAACTTTATTCAACTTCCAGAAATGACCTCTTGTTCTACCCCCTCTTGCCAAGTGCGGAAACATTTCCCCTGTATCAATCCTATAAATAAACCCTTTAAGTAACTTAAATGTTTCTATCATATCTTCTCTTTTTCTCCTATCAACCAACTTCTGCAATTCACACACTCAATCGATTTTCATGGGGAACATTCCACAGACCACTCACCATGTTGGTCACTCATGTCTGAATCTTCTCTGCCACTTCCTCATTCCCAAGAAATCCAGAAGACCAGACCTGAGCACAGTGATCCAGATGTGGCTGTATCAAGGCCTTATAAATTGGAATAACAACTTCCTTATCAGTAAACAACTGAATATTTCCTTTCAGGTTACTTCCTATAGCAATATCTTATTTAAATCTCAACACTCTACCATCACCTGTAAATCTCTAGCTTCATCTATTTCCTGAAGTACAGTTCCATCAATGTAGTACTCAGCTTGTAATCTGTTTATTCATAAATGCATAACTTTACATTTCTCCACATTAAATTGTTACCCATTATCTTTTGCCCATACTGACAGCCTATTTAAATCATCCTGCAAGCTCTCCACATCACCTTGATTAACTATTACTTTATCTAATTTTGCATCATCAGCAAACAACTGAATATTTCCTTTCAGATTATTTCCTATATCATTTATGTACAAATTAAACAGTAGTGATCTCAGCAGCCTTGCAGCACAGCACTGGTTACCTGTTTTCTCTTTGATTCTGTCCCTTCATATCCCACGTTTTTGATATCTGTCCAGGAGCCATCCTCTTATTCACATAACCAGTGTCATATCCATCCCCATTTGTTCTAATTTGTGTAACAGAATTCCATGTGTATTCTGTCAAATGCCTTTGCAAAATCCTGCAGAGTCATCATGTAGCCATTTCCTTTATCCAACTCAGCTGTTACTCTATTATAAGAAGTTAGTAAATTACTAAGGCATGACTGACCCTTCACAAAGCAATGTTGCCCCATGTTTTTATGTACTTTTTTACATAGCTTAGTTCCCTTTATGTTTTTCTCTGTATTCTTTAATGGCATCTGCTAGGAGCTTTTGGTATGCTTTCTTTTTTCTCAGGCCTGCACTGCTTCTTTAACTTCTTATGTTTGTGATAGTGTTCTTATTTTTCCATCCATGCAGAAAACTTCATGGGATGCTTTCCTAGCTGAATCAATGTTTTTTTTGTTTGCTGTTCAAACTCCAAGGTTTTATTTTTGTTTTAAAACTGTTTCATTTTTTTTCTGAATAATGTTTGTATAGATGCCTTTACAGTTCACCTGTAAAAACTGCTAAACCTTTATTTGTTTTAAAACTTTCTTTCATGGTGTTCTTTTCAGTATGATATTCCTTTTTATCTTATTTAAAACTGAATGATGATCACTTCCTATTTCAAATTTTTTGTATTCTGTTGTATCCTGAACCAGAAATGCCTCATTAACAATAACATACTCAATGAGCCTTTTTTTATTTCTTGTGCCTTCTCTCCACATGAACTTGTATACATTTTTATGTTGGAATATGCTGTTAATAATGACTAGTCAATATCTGAGCAGAAATCCATCAGGTACTCACTGTTATTAGCCTTGCCTTTTTCTTCAAATTTTCACAAACTTTTCTATATGGCTAGTGGGATTCATTTCCTACTCTGCTGTTTAGATCTCTAACAAGGACCACTTTTCCTATTTTCTTTATATCACCTTCTTGCTCTAATGACTCAAAAAATTCTTCCACTTCTTCCTTTAGGAGAACCTTCTGTGGGATTTTCATTGTCCATTTTCTCATTTTGAAATTTGCCCATATAACTGTACTTGAAACTGCTTTCCAATCAAGACATTTATCTTCATGTTTGGTGTTGAATGCTCTTACTACTCCTTCCTTTCCTTGGTTGTTATTGCCCAAATATAACATTCTATACTTCTTATTTAGTAGGATCTCACCTGTTTTTGTCTTCTTCATCACAGTAATGCTAGTTATGTCCACATGTTACTTTCCATTTCTTCTGCAAGTTTGATTTTCCGTTCCATTAACACTGCTAACTTCTGTTCTTCTGACATTGGGTTTGTTGTTCTTCTTCTGAGTTTGAATTTATTCCAGTAGCAGACTTTTTGCTGTTTGCCATGGTTTCTTGATGTAAATAGCAGGGCCTTGGTCAACTGTGTGACTTCCCATCTGTCATTAAATATTGTCATATGTATTTCTGTTTGAAGCCAGACATTTCAAAGCATCTGTAATAACTAAGGTGTTGGTCTTGCTCTATGTACCAAAAATTGTCAACCACTACAACTGTGCTGAGGTTCTGTATAGTTGTATATAGTCAATTGCCTCTATTTACACACACACACACACACACACACACACACACACACACACACACACACACACACACACACACACACACACACACACACACACACACCTGTACAATACAAGTAATAAAGGAATAGTTATCAGATAGAGGCATTTGATTTCACATGAAGTTGCATTAGTACCTCCTTCTCTTCCTTTTCTGGTACTGTTTTACAGTACATATTGTATATCAAGCAGTATGGGAAGGGAGTAAGCACCTATATCTCTTTCAACCTTTGAGTTGTCATCAGTGGGAATTGTACCCATTGAAATATGTATTGATTGATTGATTGATTATCTAAAAATTTGTTTTTCTTATATATCAACTCCCACAGGAGATGTCACAAAACCTATAACACAACAGTGCTGTTTATGTGCAGAAGTCATTAGAGAGAAGGAAGGAAGGATTCTGTTAATGTGTTTCTTGAAAAGTTTGAGATTGTATTAATTGAAAATAATGATATGGGATTGGGAAGACAGTTCCAAAAAACAGATAGATAGAATTAAGATGATGAGATGTTGGTTTGATAAATTTGGAGTTGAACTGCATATGGATGTTGAGTGGCTGCTTGTGTTCTTACATGATTAAAGATGATCTTACATGATCTGACATTCACAAAAGTACCTGTAAAAAGACCTAATGTAGAAACAAGGCATCTGTGAGAAACTGATTTGGAGGTAGACTGTGAGGGGTAGGGGAGGACTGTTTGAGCATATAGAAGGAAGAGCATGGATGAGAATACACAGTGCCCTGAAATAAACCCAGGATTGATGGCAAACTCTGATGAGAGGAAGCTGGCAATCCCATCACAAGTAGCATATTCAAAGCAGTCAAGAATAAATAATTACAACACTATCCTAATTCACTTTAATGGTAACTATATTCTTGTGTTAAGTATGCTGGCTGAAACAAATTGCATTTTTAGTAGACTGCTATTTTTAGGATGCTGACTGTATGTTACCAGATTATAGCAGTACAAAAAAGGGAGACTGTAGATGCCTCATTCTATTCTGGCTATCTTTAGGTGTTATTACATAACTGAAGTGAGGCTGAAGGCAGTGATAGCATTTTTCTGGGACAACCAATTAATTCACATTTGTTCGGGTGGCTTTTATGTATTTTTGGACAGATATATTGAATTTCTTGATATGAAAATTTCACTTTTTTGAAATTCTTTGTGCTGTTGCATATGATGTCTGCAAAAGTCAGATGTCCAGTTCACTTCAATTACTTAGTGCAATGCCATCCAATTCTCCCATTTGAAAATTTCTTTTCATCCAGATTTCCATTAACACCAACTTACATTGGCCATGAAATTAATACCTCCTACTTTTTTTTCTCCCCCTCCAATTTAGGTGCAGCAGAAAGATGACACACTGGAGATGCATTTGGTCACATGAGCATAGTACACATATGTGGTTCAAAATAATGACTGTTATAGATGAATATATAACTAGTCAGGTGATAAAACATGGGTTCATGTTTATGGCCCTGAAATGAGGACACGTTAGATGAAATGGCATCATCTCAATTCACTGCACTGGAAGAAATCGAAAAGGCAGCTGTCGGTGGGGTCATTTTGACTGCGTCTTCTTGGACAAAGATGGAATGTTGCTTGTTAACTTTTTGGAAAGAGAGAGGCATCATGATAAATTCAGAATGGTACATGGAAAAGTGGAAATTGTAAAAACTCCTGTACAGTTTGGCTCAGAAGAATGAACGAAGTCCTCCTCCTCTATGAAAATGCCCATCTTTACACCAGTTTGCACATAATGGATACAATTGTAACATTCGATCGATCTTTTCAATCTTGTTCATAGCCTGAATCTGGCATCCTCTGATCACCACCTGTTTGTTCCCTTGAAGAATCTACACCAAGAATGCCATTTTATGGATGACCAGGAACTGAAGCAAGCTGTGAAGCTCAGATGTCAAAGTAATGACTTTTAAACGGTCAGCATACATGTCACTTACCAATGGCAGAAGTGTTTAGAGAATTGTGAAGATTTTGTTGAACAATCACAGAATGCTTGTGCAAGTTGGAAGATTAATTCATGTAAAAATCCTTGTTAAATAAATTATATTTTCTGAAAAAAAAAGTGGGAGGCATTACTTTCCTTCTGCTTCTCATACTTACATTGTCTATGCTACAGACTTTGAAACTTCCATTCATCATGTTACATCCTGAAACTTTTCTGTAAACTTATGTTTACAATTGTCATACATAATATTTTAATGCCCTTTCTACCACAAGCTTAGTGAATAATTTGATGAGTAAATGTGCCAAATTTGGCACATTATGAAATACCAAAGCTTAAGTAGTCTTAGATGATGCTGTCAGGCATTTAATCTTGTATGTACTGATGAAGGCATGAATGACAGTGACAGAAATGCTGATGAAAGAAGAATGGAATTTTATTTATTCATTTATTTTTGGTTTTGCAATTAGATTAAGAGAAAGTTTTAGCTATAAATGCATGTTTTATCCTAAACTTTCTTTTAACGTCATATCTCATCATCTTCCAGATAACAGGACAAAAAAAAAAGATTCTGACTTTATCCTTTCAATCTTACACATGACATTGATGAACTATAGGTTTTATAACCTTGTGTGCAGGGCTCAACAAATAATAATGCAAAATTCTACTTGCAACAACAACAACAAAAAAAAAAAAACCTCTCACAACTCCTCCATTTTCTTTAATGTCCCAATTTTCTGTTTGATTGTTTGGAGAACATTTCCATTGTGGATGGCCAATAAATAATAATAGGAAGAACAGTAAAAACAACATTGATTTTTTTGGAAAATATAATTAGTTCCACTAATTTTTGTTACTAGAATTCCTTTAAATTATGAACATTCTTTTGTGTATTATTAAAATTAAAAACGATTTTGTTTAGATTTATTTTTTATTAAATAGAACATGTCTGTTTTGTCCAGTGTCTGGCAAAATCTACTCACCAGGTTGAGTGGATGCCATATTTGTTTAGCTTTGTTTGTATGTGTGATATAAAATAGTCACTTAGACAGGTTCATTCTGAAAACAAATATTTTTGCTAACTACTTATTTAAATATCTTACAGTTACACAATACAAAAAGATCTCTAGTAGTTTCTAGAAATAATTATTTTTTTGTTTTTTAAAATTAGTTATTAGTGTATTAGCATATTAAATAGTCATGCTATACACGACTTCTGTATTTTGTGCTTAATGTTCTATTAGAAGGCATAAAAAAAAAAAAAGTTAAAGAAATGAGTTTTGGAACAAGTATAAGGATTTAATATTTAGATTCTTGAGCATCTTATTAGTTCCATTTTGTCCTTCTGTCTGTTTAGCTTCATATTATAGCCCTGTTTTGACTGGATGGATTTATTGAAATTTTTATTTATTTTTATGGTAATCCCATATACTGTACAAGAAGGGGGTTGCTCATCTTATAGTATGTTAATGGATAAGCAGAAAGTTGAGGAGAAAGTAGAAACATGTTAACACTGAAGGATTTCAGTGTTAACATGTTTCTTTTTTCAGATTTAGAGAAAAGTGGGGAAATTGCTGATACTAGTTTGGATTAATGGTGACTATGGAAATATTTGTAGAAAATGCAAGTGGCAAAAACAATTCCTGTTTCTATGTAGAACAGAGTGAAGGGTATAAATCAACTTCACTGCTGTTTTTCATACCAAGTAAAGTATTTTTAGTGACAGCTTAAGGACATCACCCCAAATATTAGAACAGTATTCAATTGTTAGGTGGACTTGTGATTTGTATAGAATTGTCACTAAAATGTATAGTAATGCTGAACAAAAGAGAGAGAGAGAACCTAATTTCTGGATACTGAGAAGGCATCCCTTGTAACATAGATAAGGTAATGAAGCTCTTTATTTCTTTTTTCTTTGTTGCTGTAGTTGTTATAGGTTCCGTCCCTTAGTCTTTTGATTATTTCTATCTTTTGTAGGTGGTGAGATGAAGTGTGGAGGAACTCACCAGTGTTGGTGGATTTTCTATATACTGAATATGTAAATCTTATATCTTCAGCGAACTTCTAGGAGAATATCAAGGAAAGGTCCTGTAGTTCCAGATATCAATAAGAGAGTGACATCAAAGAGTAGTATATGGGAGAATTGAATCCAGAAAATGGGTCATTAGTGGTGTACTACAGTATATTGTACTTGGCTACTGCTCCATTTTTCACATCAGTGATATAGGAAATGATTTAAGGAAAGATATCTAGTCATTTGTCAATAATGCAAAACTTTGAAGAGAGATAGTTAATGAAGATGATAGAGATACAGGATGAGTTAAATAGGCTGGCAGCACAGGCAAAAGATAATGGCAAAGAAAATGCAAGGTCATATACTTTGGGAAGAAGCGATCACATGCTTCATACTACACTGATGGAGCAGGACAGCAGAAAATTGATGATGCCAAGGATTTGGGTGTGATTGTGGACTGGGAGTTAAAGTTAAGAGGGTATATTGCAAAGATGACCAGAACAGCTCTTCAGATTATTTGGATGCTGAAGAACACACTCACAAGCAGAGAAAGGGAGATTCTTATTTCTCTGTATAAGGCTTCAATAATGCCACATTTGGATTACTGTGCACAGATTTGGTTGCCTGGTTTCAATGAGAATATGATGTTATAGAGATGAGCAATTGTGACAGGTCTATGGAATGCTCACTATCTGAACAGATGATTGAAGGTCTGTGGGTTACAAAGGCCAGTTAAAAGACAAAAAAGAGGGGATACAATAGAAATGTAAAAGTTATTAAAAGTGTTTTATAATGATTGACACAGAAGACTTTTCAGTATATGGCATGATGTAAGAGAACATGGGACCACTCCTGAAAACTATGTAAGAGTGTGGCTAGCAAGAGTTTGAGGATTAGATTTTTTTACTTGAAGGATGGTGAATAGGTGGAATGGGTTGCCAGAGGGTGGTTGTGAATGTTTTGTCATTGAATGAATTTGAGGAAAAGTATGATTGGTATTGTGTGAATAATGGTTAGTACTGGTCTTCTATGATGAACCTTTGACTTATTCATAACAGTGTTTCACAGTATAACACCTGAGGAAGTAAATAATTTATTTATTTCTTACTAATATTTTGCTGGATTTCCAACCAGCATCCTCAGAGCATAAAATATATTATAAATGTGGTAGACACATGTCACTCAATTAAATTATTGAAGAAGCAATTCAAGTTGTAACTGAAAGGAACTAATATCCTAAGGTGCCCTCCAGGGACTGGATAAAAATACAGTTAATTCAGAAATGTCATTGTAAATGTGGTCTTAGAATGACAGTCTTCCAGATTTATAGCAAATTAATTCAGTATTTCAGTAGTATTTGTTGAGGTTAGAGAGTGCTTCATAGCTGATGCTTGCTCTAAACATAGTCTCTCAGATCTATAGTGACTTTTCTGCAGCAAAGTTTTCTTCATTTAATCTTGTGTGAAGGAATGTCTAGAGCATGATCTACCAGTCTTGACCTATCATATAAATGATTTCAGATGTAGTTTTTATGTTCTTCAAGACAGATGTAAACAGATCTACCGTCTGTTTAAAGTAGCCTAAGTTGCAGATACGAGAAATTTTATACACTCTAGGATGTTCAGAAGGATGAAGGTGATCCTTAGGAGAACAGATGAAGGTTGTGAGTGATGTGTGACATGAGTCACCTGTCTTCTAGGATTTTTTGGAGGTAAATGTATGAAAACTTGAGCACAGTTATATTGAGAGATGTAATTAATCACTTCCAGACATCACTTAAGATGAGTCTTTGAGTTTTTCTTGAGGGATCCACGTGAATGGATGACGGCAGTGGATTCTTTCTTCAGGATAGAGCACGGTGGCTTTATCCCAGGATAACACGATTTCTGTTGGAAGAATGATAAGGTCGAATTTTTCTTTTTTTTTTCTTTTAAGCCACAGCACTGAGAGTTTCTTCTTTCTTGTTTCAAAGCTTTTGCAAATCTGGCTTTGTGAAGTAGACAACGAGAACAAGGAATTCTTTGAACACCTGGATGTTTATAGTGGAGATATTATCTTTCTGAGATTATGCCTTTGGAATAAAATAGTGATCTTGATGGAGACACTGATTGTATTACATGATAAGTATTTATTATTACTAACTTTCTATCAACAGTTTTCTTCTAAGTTAGTCTGTTATCTGTCATGATTCCAATATTATCAGATATTACAGTTCAGTCTTCTAAGACACTTCTAACTGCATCAGTCCACCTAGATCTTTGTCTTTTGCAGGAACTTGGTATCAAACACCTGTTTTTATTAACCTTTTCTGTTTAAGTTACCATACTACTTTAGATTAGCCCTGCTCATGCATTCCTGAATACTAATGTCAAGTTCATTTCTAATATCCTCATTTTTCATATGATTCTGCCATTGATAAATCTGTTCACTCTCCTAACTTCCCAGAACTTTTCATATCTGTAGTCTCTTCTCTTTGATCAACTGTTATTTCTAATATAGATCCATAAGTTAAAGTCGATTTGAACATCAACAAATATTCAGCTAGCTAGTTTAGTACTACTAAACCAGCACTATTCAGTATAAATTCATTCAGCTGACTGCCTACCCTACCAGTTTTGTTTATTTTGTTGTCCATTTCTATACTTAATTTGTCATCTTCACTGAAAATTGCCTCGATAGTTGAAATATTTTACTTGTTCTGTAGGTTCATGGATCCATTCAGGATGCCACTGATGTTTTCCCTCTCTTGTTTTCAGTTTTTATCTTTTCATTGCTGATTTTCATGCCATATTTATTAGTTATTCAGTTTAGTTAAAGAATCCTAAACTTCTGTTGGAGTTATTTAAGATTGTAACATCATCTATATAATATAAAGGACTGAGATTAACACATCTAATTTTGACATCAGGTTTAATGATACTTTCATTTATAATGTTTCATTTATTATTTTATTCATCATCCATATAGATGATGAATAAAAGAGTAGATAGTGCACACTCTTGTACTAAACCTAATTTGCACACCAGACTTTCTTCTACCTGCTCGAATTCTAACTTCTGACTAATAACTTAAATATAGACCATGCATTTCTCTGTGTAACTTATTTATGTACCAAAGAAGTATAGACTTTTAAACGGCCTTTGTTTAAATTTTTTTTACACAATTTTTTTAATCATCTTCTCAGGTATGCTTGCAGAAATTCATCTGGAATAATTAGTATAACAATTCCTCTGAAATTTTTATAAAAGCCTTATTCCAGTCTTACAGAATTCAGCCTTTCTGAAACCAGGCTTTCTGAACTACACAGCGCAGCTACTGTAAAACTTCAGTACCTCAATTTTTGAGCATTTCTGATTCATTATTATGTTCTCCAGTTGCCTTTCTGCACATCAGATTTTTGATATCATTTTTACCCCTTAAGTATTGATATATATACTCCTGACTGCATTCCTCTTGAATATTTTCTAACACTCCAGAAAATATTCATCCTACACAGTTGACCACAACACGTGTAAAACCACCATTAAAAGGACAAAGTCTAAATTTAATGTGGATAAATGTAGAAATTTGCTGATTATGCAACTGGCAGTCATACCTTCTGGTCCCTTGCCAAAGCCACTGTGTGCAACTCTGATCCATCTATGTTACCTTCTCTATCTCACCCTAATGGTAGCATTGTAACATCACCTAAAGACAAGGCTGATTCCTTGGCTTCATTATTCTCTTCTATTGCTGAACATAGATGAACTGGCAAATTACCTTCTTCCTTGCCTAGAACACTTCATGCTTCCTGTGACCTTCCAACAGAAAGACATGAACTCTGTTTATCTTCATAATCATATCTTAAAGTTTAGAAAGGGAACTTTGCTAAACTGCAAAAATGTCATCCACATATCTGTACACAAGGAAGAAAGGCTTTAGTCATACATTCTGGCTACTTGTCTGAACAAGCTTTACCAGCAGATTGAAGGCTACATGGGTAATATTAGTAGCCTCCTTTTCTAACCTATGCAAACTATTTCATGGAGCATTTTGAACAAAGGCTATGGAATAGCATCTCTCCTATGCCTTCCTTTGGTACAGATATGCAGATGACATCTTTGCAGTTTGGCCAAGTTCCCTTTTGGAACTTCAAGATTCTGTTACAAAGGTTAACCATCCAGATGACCATATGGATGAAATATACTGGTTTATTATTATTATTATCTGAGACCTCCAGGGAGTCAAGGGCTCATTGAGAGAGACTGTACATTGCTCAAACCAGCTGTTATACCTTTCCTTAAATTCATTCACACTAGATGCATTCACTACCTCTAAAGACAAACTATTCGCTCACTCATTGCTCTGTGAAAGAAAAACATAGCTCTTACCCCTTTCTTGACTGCAAACAAACTAAACTTCCATGGATGTCCCCCATGTTCTCTTCCCACCTTCCATATGAAACAAAAAATTTAATCAGATGTTATCCTATAACACCCATTCAGAAGTTTATAGACCTCTATCATATCACCTTTCTTTTGCCTGTTAACCAGAGTCTGTAATCCTCATACTCACAATCTGTCCTCATAATCTAAATCCCATAATCTGATATAATCTTTGTAACTCTTTTTTGCACCCTTTCCACGCTTTTTTTATCAGCTTGGAACTCAGGAGACCAAATCTGCACATAATAATCCAGGTTCAGTCTTATCAAGGACTTATAAAGAGGCAGAATGACTTTCTTATCCTTACATCAAGGTTTGCTTCAACATTGCAATTATCCTCTGAGTTGTATTTGATTTGCAACTTTTGGTATATGACCTTTGAACTTCAGATTCCTATCCATCATTGTGCTAAGATCCCTAGACTCGCTAGTTTCTTGTAGCATAACCCTGGTAATATAATATGCGGCTGGAAATCTTATCATGCCAAAGTGCATAACTTGCACTTACTAACATTAAACTAATAGCCATTTTCATTTGCCCAAATTTCCAGCATGTTCAAATGTTTTGTAAGTGCTAGATATCAGTAGCATCCTTGATTGCCCTGCTTCACATCATCAGCAAACAATTGCACATCTCCTGTTAGAACCTTCCTAATGTCATTACTGTATAGATTGAACAAAAATGGACCAAGGACTTAACCCTGAGGTACACCACTAGTCACCTTAAATCTGGCAGATTCACACCCACTGTATACCACTTTTTTGTTATGTTATACTGATCCAAGTCAAGAGTTTATATTCCAATCCCATATTCTTGAGTTTAGCAACAGCCTTTTAGTGGTATCCTATCAAATGCCTTAGCAAAATCCAACATTATATCCAACTCTGCCATAACATTATGATAAAATATGAGCAAATTGCTAAAACATGACCCTCCTTTAGTAAAATGATACTGCTGCTCCTCACAGAGTGTAGCTTGTTTGTCTGCCCATTTTTGTATGCGAGTTCTTACCAACTTCTCTAAAATTTTCACTACCACACCAGAGATACTCATGGGTCACTAGTTAGACATAGTTTATGCACCACCCTTGTACAATGGAACTATCATAAATTCCTTTCTAATTTACGCTTCATATCCATGTTATTTCAATGGGCACTTTGCACATCTGTAATTACATATATTATATATACCTCTAAGCACGGAGAGGAAAGCAATGTGCTACAAAGACCAAATTTGACTAGGCTGAGGAACTATGACGTCAACAAGACTGATGACAATCCTAGCCCACAAAATCATCAATCAGATCATCATAAAGTAACTCTCAGAAAGACTCTCAAGATAGGAACATGGAACATCAGAGGACTCCTGCAAACTGGGAAACTAGACATATAAAGAATGAAATGGAAGACAATAAGATACTAATCTTAGGGTTGGCTGAAACTCACTGCCCATTTTACAACACATAAGGGAAACAAGGTGTTCTTCTCTGGTCAAAACCATAACAGTGAAAAGGGAGTTGCCATCATTGTTAATAAAAACATTAGTAAAGCAGTAAAAGGAAAAGGATACAACCCAGTCAGTGACAGAATCATAACAGTAAGATTAAACACCATCCCAATTCCAACAACGCTGATACAAGTTTATGCACCCACATCGAATGCAGAAGATGAAGTAAGTGAGGAATTCTACAAAGATCTAAATGAAACTATGGATACAATACAAGAAAGGACATTCGAATAGTTCTAGGAGACTTCAATGCTAAGGTGGGATTCAATGCACATGATGATCACTTATATGGAATCATTGGAAAATACGGACTGGGAATTAGAAATGAACGAGGAGAAAAACTATTGGAGTTCTGCATTGAAAGAGAATTAGCAATTACTAATACAATGTACAAACTGCACAAGAGGAGACTATACACATGGGGAGCACCTGGGAATCGATATAAGAATTAAATTGACTACATTTTAATTGACAGAAGATGGAGGACATTAATCAAAACACTGCCAGGAGCAGATTGTGGATCAGACCATCAATTATTAATCTAATTTAAAGATCCATCTGAAAGCAAATAAGAATAACAGCAACAAAAGATATGACTTTTCACAAATGGACAACAAATTTACAATGGACGTTGAATCAGAGCTCAATAAACAAAAAAGCACACCTCAGGAACAAAGCATTGACTCATATTGGACACACCTAAAACAAACCACTGCAAAATCTGCAGCCAAACTCATCCCAACAAAAAAGAAGAATGGTAGTCCATGGATTACAAAAGAAACCCTAGAATTGAAAAAAAAAGGAAACAAATTGGCAAAACCCAAATTATCTGAACCTGAATAAAGCTATTAAGAAATCTTGTCAAAAAGATAAAAATAGCTATAGCCAAAACATCTGTAAAGAAATAGAAAGTCACTCCAACTCTAATGAAACAGCAGATTTATTCAAGAAGGTTAAGGATATAACCAAAAAATTCAAACCAAAACTTAATATAATTGCAGAGGAAAATGGCAAGATCTTAAATGACACTAATGACATAGCCAGAAGATGGAAAGAGTATTGCACCGAGCTTTACACGCATCCAACTATTCAACAAGAAGATGGAGCTATGGAAACAGAACTGGAGATCCTCATAAGTGAAGTGGAACAAGCATTCAAAAAATTAAGGAAAACAAAGCCCCAGGTCCTGATTCAATACCAGCTGAAATGTTGAAAAACCTTGGAGAGAATGCAGTCAACTGGATACACGATTTATGCAACAAAATCTGGAAGACTGGAAAATGACTGAATGACTGGACCAATTCCACCATTATCCCAATCTACAAAAAAGGCAATCACAACAACTGTGAAAACTACTGCATCATTGCCCTTATCTCACATACCAGCAAGATTTTATTATGCAATCTACACATTATTAAGGAGAGATTACAAAGTTTTATAGACCATCAGATCCCAGAAGAACAAGCAGGATTCAGAAAAGGTCGAGGGACTAGAGATCATATATCTAACATCAGACAAATAATTGAAAAAGCAAGGGAATTTGACTTAAGTTTTTATCTATGCTTTATAGATTACTTCAAGGCTTTGACTGCATGTGGTGGGATATCATGCAAGAATCAGGAATACCAAACCATCTAATAACCCTCATAAAGAACTTATATCAAGGAACTCAAGCAACAGTAAGAATTGAAAACTCACTGTCCCCTGCATTCCAATTTGAAAAAGGATCAAGACAAGGATACATACTCTCACTATTACTATTCAACCTTTACAGCGAAACTATAATGAAAAGATCTCTAGAAAAGTGGAATGGAGGCATTAAATTAGGTGGCCGAAAAATCAGTGACCTACGATATGCAGATGACACAGTGATAATAGCAAAAAGCAAACAGGAATTAAAATCCATCCTGAATCAATTAGAATGCGAAAGCCTAAGCCACAGTTTAAGAATAAATCAGGATAAAACGAAAATAATGATTTTAGACAATGCAGAAGGAATTGAAATTGTTGACCATTTCACAACTACCTTGGAGTATGATAACAAAAAAAGATGGATGTAAAAAAAGAGATAAGAAGAATAGCACTAGCTAAAAAAGCAATGACTGATTTAACCAAGATCTGGAAAGACAGGCACATCTCCAAAAAGAAAAAAATTAAGCTTGTAGAAACCTTAGTTTTTTTTCAATCTTTCTCTATGCTTCTGAGTCTTGGACTATGACAAAAGATGACAGAAGAAGAATTGGGGCATTCGAGCTCTGGTGCTGGAGATTGTTAAGAGTGTCTTGGACAGAAAAGAGAACAAACAAAAGTATTCTAGAAGAACTGAATATCCACACAAGACTGATAAACATAATCGAAAAGAGAATACTGCAATATTTTGGACACATATGTAGAAGGGAAGGCAACTGCCTAGAAAAAGTAATCATCCAAGGTAAACCATTTGGGAAAAGAAAAAGAGGAAAATTCCCCCAACAGGTGGATTGACCAAATATCAAGAATCACCAAACTTGAGCTAGAACAAGCAATAAGAGAGGCACAGGAAGAAATGGTGAAGCATCATCAGGAAGGTTACGAGTTCGACATGAGGAGATCCGAGAGAGAGAGAGTGATTATACATTTGAAGAGCAAATTCACTCAAACTAAAGTTCAAATTTATCCTTATCTGCATAGTACTGCATTGCTAGTACTACACTCTTGCTAAATATCTTTTATAAATATAGTAGAAATTGATCAGTGTTCATCATCCATGTGTATGAGATGACAGTAGTAATATATGCTTCCTTCAAATGGATAGCATAGCTAGTTTGAAATAATTTTGAAACCCATTCATATCCAAGTTGTGACTTTAAAATTATGAATAAAATTTGTTTTTAGTAGCAGGATACCAAAATTTTTTACCAGACCACTAGTACAGTAGTGACTTGATATTTATGTAGGGTGGCTATAATTAAAGAGGAGTGTTCAGAGCCCTGTAGCCAAAAAATTAATTGGACTAAATTTAACCAAACTTGATGTAAGTACACTCTGAAACATGGGATTTTTTATTTACAGAAGATAAAATAGTACAAAATTCTGCCATAAGGGCACATTTAGTACTCTAAGTATGTGATATTTGCATAATCTGACCATTTCTACTGACGAGTTGGTGGATATATGGAAGATCAAAACAGATTCGCATCATTCTGATAAGACTGAAGTGCTATGGATCTCACCTTACCAGGACATGCGTTGCTAGTCAAGCTTTACTATTGTTGAAAGTTTATTTTTCACTTGGTTAGACTATAATAAGTTTAGTTTAATCCTTTATCTAAGTGTGATCAAACAAAGTTTGCAACTGAAAGTATCTTCAGGACTGGGGTAAGGTGGTACAACACCGGGCAACTCATTGCAAAGGTGGAGCAAGCTAACATCACTCCTATCTCAGTATTTCCCATAATGCAAAACACATCTCCTTGTGGATATGTATAATGTTATTAAGGGAAGGGCCACTACCCAGACTGTATAGGTAGAGATGACCTTGCTAATGCTTCTGCCTGGTATCTCCACTTGGGCCTGGCTCCCACTGAAGAGACCTCAATAAAGGTCGAAACTAGTCTGGTTAGTGGCCCTTCCCTTAATGCATAACATTATACATATCTGCAAGGAGATGTGTTTTGCATTATGGGAGATACTGAGATAAGAGTGATGTTAGCTTGCTCCACCTTTGCAACGAGTTGCCCGGTGTTGTACCACCTTACCCCAGTCCTGAAGATACGTTCAGGTGCAAACTTTGTTTGCTCATGCTTTGATAAAGGATTAAACTAAATTTATTATACTTTACTATTGTTGGCTTTGTCTTTCATCCAACCTTATATTTGATAGCTGTTGGTTGACCCCACTTTCAAACATAAAGAAAATTTTTATTATACTGCGCCACTCTATGTTTGAAATTACACAATTATTGTAAAGGAATCAAGCATCAAATAGCACAACAGCAACGTGAACTAACTACAGGCCAAAATTTTCTTATTTATACATAGGGTTTCCCACAAGATTCATATTTTAATGAGCGGTGCAATGGAATTGAAATTGGCAAGCACAAGAATCAAGTTAAACAAGATATTTAATTCTCTCACAAAATTATTCTTACATAAGAAACAAGAAATCCATTAAAATCAATACAATTAGAAAATAATTTATGCGTTCTATAAAGTATTTAGATTCTACTCAGCTGAGTGCATCATTTACTGCTAGAACTTATAAGGTTTTCACAATTCTAATCTGTTAGGATTTCGACTTAGTTTCACTTTAAACAACATCAGTATTCAGCAAAACACTTAGAAATTAATTCTTTTTAGTCTCATAGAATAATCATAATCTTCAATAAGATAAAAAGCCAAATGGCATTCATATAGGTATGTAAGTTCTTTTCACTTAAACTTTGATATCATCTAGGTCTACCTACTCACTGATGAGACCTCAAAAAAGGTTGAAACCTGTCTGGGTAGTGACCTCTCCTCATAATGTAAGGCAGTATTACATCTCCTAGGAGCTGTGTTTTACATTATGAGAAAATATCAAGGATAGTGAGGGAGCTTGCTCCACCTTTGCTTCGAGTTGCCTTGGTGTTGTACTACCAGGTGTTCACTGACGCTTAGATTCGCCGATAGTTCTTCGGCATGGAACTCTTAGTTCGTAGTTTTCGATCTCAGAGTTTTGCATACTGGTTGTAAAATAATAAGGGATTTTTATCCCCTTAATTTAATCATGAACTTCAATTTTATCAAACACTTAGCTTTCATCATCAATATCTGTCAGAGGATTAAAATAGTAAAAAAAAGGCTCAGTCTTGAATTTACATATACATTGTGAGATAACACATTCAAACTCGAACTAATTCTACAATGAAGTTTCTCACATTAGTTTTACAAGGAAATGTTTTATAATATCACTCATTCAAGCTTGACTAGCTGGCTCCAACAACATGAAATTTGACTAAGTTCTCCGGACACAAGTAACACTATCACACGTTAGTTATAGAATAGATATTCTTAACAGTATGATCATCATAGCTTGCACAATATGGAAAAACTCTTACAATACTTCTAGGCACTCGCTAATCTTCCACTATAGGCAACACAAAACTTATGGTATTCCTGAGTTCAATAACTTATTTGTTAAGACTGAAAAATGTATTTTCTTACTCGTAATAACGTATCTTACGATAAATCTCAATCATATTATTATCCTTTCAATTGAGTAAATTCCTTTACAAGGTGACAGGAAACTATAAATAAATGTGAGTTCGAAGTAAGATTCATTAAAATCAGAACAAGTTTCCAAATCATTGTTACGTCATACGATCCCAGGTTAGATCACATCTCACGACCTTCCTACACTCCCTCCATTTTCCTTCTCGTTATATAGCAAAATTCCCACGTGATCGTTGTACAGTTCCCAACGCTAAGGTACGCACTATCTCAAAATAACTTAGTTTTCTGACAGCAGCCAATCAAATAACATTAGCAGAGTCCCTTATAAATACTTTCACTTTCAACAAATAAAATGCATATATTACAGTTCGCTTAGGATACATTTACAAGTTAATATAAAGAATTTATATAAGATAAATAACTAAAAAATTACAATTATTATTTCAATGAACAAAAAACAGTAAGTGTTTAAATTACAATTTACTTAGGAGCAAACTTAGCTCAGGAAATACAATTAATGTTAAATCATGAATGAAGTATTAATAATCATAAAATTCTTCATTCACATTTTAACACTATCAACAACACTGTAATGCTACACTTTGAGAATTTCGGCATTTGAAAGATAGGAGAAAAGGTCCAATGGCAATAACACATCTTAGAAAAATGATTTTACTATTTGAAAATAGTGGATCTTTAGCAGTAAGGCCAAGACGAGAGCACAAATGGGTTATTCCTCAACAAGTTGACGAAGTTGCAACTGCCGTCATGGAACACAAAATGAATAATGCACAAAGGTTCAGTAGTGCTTGGGCAATATCAAGGCAACTGGACATGCCATACTCAACTGTGTAGAAAATCCTGCATCAAATGCTGAGGTTTTTGCCCTACAAGATCTCCCATTCTCAAGCTTTGCTTCCTGGTGATGCAGAAACTCTACTGCAGTTTGTCCTGACATTCTTAGCTCGAATGGAGGTGGATAATCCATTGCCAAGTAAGATCTTGTGGAGTAATGAGGCATATTTTTATCTGAGCGGTAGTGTTAACTCTCACATAATTGCAACATTTAGGCTGTGCGAACAACCCTCATGTTTTCCATCAGAACCTTTTACGCTCACTGAAAGTCACAGTGTGGCGTGGTTTCACTTAATTTATTATCGGTCCATACTTTTTCGAAGAACTTTGCCTAACAGGACCAGTGACTTGTATCATCTCTGCGGTTAGGTATCGAGAGATGCTGCGCAACTTTGTTGTTTTGAACTGCAGCAACAAAGAGCAAAGATGCCTTGACTCTACCATATTTGTACAGGATGGAGTGAATGATATGAAAACACTTCACAGAACACAGAGTGATTAGGCGTGCATTTCCCACATCATGGTCACCTGATTTCAACCCCTGTAACTTTTGGTTGTGGGGCCATCTGAGCACGTGTATAAAGGACATGTTCCTGATTTAGCAACCTTGAAAGAATGACATAGTATGTGAAGGAAATCAGCAGATCTGCATTGAAAATGCATTCTCTATTGACTACATCCTGCATTCTCAGAATGCAGTCCTTTGAACATCTGAAAAGAGGACATGTTGAACCACATTTGTAACGAACACAAAAATTGCTGTTGTGTCTCTTCTAGCCATTACTGTTTAATTATGTTGAAAGTTTATTTTTCACTTGGTTAGTGTATAATAAATTTAGTTTAATCCTTTATCCAAATGTGAGCAAACAAAAGGATTAAACTAAATTTATTATACTCTAACCAAGTGAAAAATAAACTTTCAACATCTTTCTCTAAATCCAGAGTAATTTATTAAAAAAGGGTGGCACACCATTTGGCAACTCCAATAGGTAGAGATGACCTGCTAATGCTTCTGCCTGGTATCTGCACTTGGGCCTGGCTCCCACTGAGGAGACCTCAATAAAGGTCGAAACTAGTCTGGGTTGTGGCCCTTCCCTTAATGCATAACCTTATACATATCCACAAGGAGATGTGTTTTGCATTATGGGAGATACTGAGATAAGAGTGTTGGTAGCTTGCTCCACCTTTGCTAGGAGTACCCTGGTGTTGTACCACCTTACCCCAGTCCTGAAGATACTTTCAGGCGCAAACTTTGTTTGCCCACACTTGGATAAAGGATTAAACTAAATTTATTATACTGTTTAATTAATCCCAAAATATTTAATTAGTCCCCTGGTGTTAGAATTATACCAATTTTTATCTTCTGTAAATAAAAAAAACCCCAAGTTCCAGAGTGTATGTACTTACACCAAGTTTGGTTGAATTTCATCCTATACATGTTTTGATACAAGGCTCTGAATACCATATTTTTAATGGTGGCCACCTTGTACATTTAATTTGAAATGAATAGTTGTAGTAGTTATCAAAAAGTGTAGGTGGAAAAACCTACTAAGAGGGTATGAGTTTCATTATTTATTATTATTATATTTATTTTATTATTATTATTATTATATATAAATATATATTTTCAGATTTTGAAGGATATTACCATTCGCTATAAAGTTTTGAATGGTTATCAAGTTCATTATATGTTAGGTTGGGATTGCCATGGGTTGCCTATTGAGCTAAAAGCACTAGGAAAAGATGAACATAGATCCAACATGCTCTCAGCACTAGATGTTCGAAAACGAGGTGAGGGTAGTTGTCAGATGGTATGCATTTAATTGCTCATCAGGTTATATATAATTATGATGTTGTTTAAAATATATATATTATTAAATTTTTACACATAATTGTAATAATAATAATTATTATTAATAATAATATGTCAATCATTTCTCATCTTGAATAATTAATACTTTTTCAAAATAATTTATGTATATATTAATATATATATATATATTATGTTATTGGTTTCTAATGGTAATTATATTTCTATAAATTACTATTTATTATTTATGTCAAAGTTTCTCTAAGACCTTTTTTTTTTTTAATAATTATTATACCTGTTTTTATGGTATTAACTCATGACACCATGTAACAACAAAATAAACTCTGTAATTTATTAAACTCTTTAAGAAAGATGTCGATATATTTCCTCTCTCATGAAAGATTAACCATGTTTGACTCATAGACTTTTTATTCATTAAAACTGTTACTCTGACATGTTTTGCTGTCTTTATGGCTGACATCTTCAGGAAGGTATTTAATATAACCAAAAAACCTTAAATGTTTTCAACAGCCATTATTTCTGTAAATTGAAAAATACTAGTTTGATAGCTTAATTACATGTGTCATTAGGTACATCATGTGCAGTCTATACATTGTTGTGTAAACTCTATATGTGATTGCTGGCATAAGAGAGATTGAAAATGTTACATACCTTAATTATTGACTTCCAGTTGTCATGAAGTGTAAATCCTTGGTTTCTATTTAGTGAGCAAATGATCTCAGAAGATTCAGACAATCTGATAAAAGTATTCTCTTTTAAGTAAAGCATGTAGGAGGCTTGCCAATCTACCATGTAATGTTCTGCACGTATGTGTGCTACAAATATGCTTCTTTCTTCTCTCATTTTCAGCATTGCCTACATGTTCTTTTTTATGGATTTCAAAACTTTTCCTAGTTTGACCCACATACACCTTTTCACAAGAACAAGAAATCTTGTATACTCCAGGATGTTTGTAGAATGGAATGTTGCCTTTAAGGGAACAGAGGAAACTTTGTAATGGGTTAACTGGTTTGAGGGCTGTTCTGATATTGATTGATTTTATTACTTGGGTTATTTTTCTTGGTGTGTTGCGAATGTGTGGTAAGGAGCCCCATGCCTTTGTAATTAATTTCTAGGTTAACATGGGATGGTTTTCAGATTTGTTCTTTCTCAATTGCTCTTCACATACAGCACTGATGTGCTGTAGGTTCTTGTACCTCTTGTGAGGATTTAAAAAAACAAAAATAAAGATTCCTGATATATTGCTGGATTCAGATCAGAATTATTGGTTTTTGTCATAAAACACGAGGTACTACAATCAAGTAACTAGTGGAAAAAATAAATCTCAGTTTGTAATGTAATGGGGGAGGGGAATAGAGAAAGAGAGAAGTATAGGTAGTCCTTAGCTATTTGGCTAAAGGTGCTATTAACATAAGTCTCCCAATTTTAGGAAATTGGAAAAATGTATTCTAAACAAGAATATAATTTCTTGACAAGGAAGAACTATGTAATACCATCATCAATTTCCTGATATGTACCCCCAAGGAGTGTACAGGCTACCATAGCAGCACTACACGATTAAGTTTAAATTATTAATCTCTTATCAATAGTTTTCCTCCAGATTAGTCTATTACTTGTCATCACTCCAATATTGTCATATCTAACATTTCAGTCTCCTAAAGCACTTATGATTAAATCAACCAGAGGAAGACCAAGACCTAGGTTTGATCTTCTAAATTTAGATGTTCTAACCATTTTTGTCTATATTTACTTATATAATGATTAATTAGTTTTATATTCAGGGATTGTAAGATTTCTTAATTTGTTTTATGGTCCCATTTGGTATATCCAGCTGTTTTTCTAAGAATTTCATTTCTGCTGTTTGAATCCATTTTTCATTCTTTCTTTTTTTATGGTCCATGTTTCACTTCCATATGATGAAGTTGGTTTAGACAGAACATCATATAGTCTATTCTGGTGTGTTGATGGCTTAAATATATTATTTATTATGCTGTTTACTTTAACAAAATATGATATTTTAATGTCTATATCTTTTTCATCTTCACATGATAAGTTGCATCCCAGCTGTTTGAAATTGTTCTAATATTTTATTATCTATCACTGTTTTACTTATTGGGGTTTCTCCTCTGAAATTTTCTCCATTATTTTTGTCTTTACTTTTGATATTCTTATATTATATTGTTCTGAAATTTCATTTAATGATTTTACTGATCTCTGTGGAGGAGATAGAGACAGCCTTCCTGCAGTCCCCCAGCAGTAATATGTCCCTGACCTTGGGGTACACATAAAGCTGATGTCTCAAACCTTGTGTCCAAAGGGTACTATCCCTCCTGGACTTTTTTCTACTCAGCTATGTATTGTCCCACTACTCTGCCTCATGCATTCTCAACTGTCACTTGAAATAACAAGGGTCATGTGGCCTGCTTCGGAGGAGGCCACACGACCTTTGTTATGGTTGAGAAAAGACCACGAAAAGTGTACTACAGTCCACACATCAACCAGACCTCAGAATTCGCTCCCTGAACATTGAAGATTTCTCAAGATCCAAAGCCCAAGTCATTGGAAAAATGTTCCAGAACAAGAACATTGATGTCCTGTTACTTCAAGAGATCCATGTGCCTGATACCACCCCAAATAGACTCAAGATCTCTGGCCTCATCTTAGTTGCCCAGAGGTTCCATCCCATCCATGGTTTGGCTACTTTTGCACACTGCTAAACTCAACTCATTCATTATCTGACCTGGAACAAGCCACAGGAATAAAAATGGACAATCCTAAAATCTACAATGTCTACAAACCTCCATCTCAGCTATGGCCAAACCAGATGTTAATCTCCCCATCCCACCTTCTGCTTTACCTTCCTCTTATTTGTCACTGCTTCCACCAACGCAGGAGACTTCAACTCCCATCACTCCATGTGGGCTACCAATCTGTTGACCTTAACAGAGAACGACTAGCCAACTGGATGGATATCCACAACTTTCACCTGATCTTTGATGCCAAACAACCAGGAACCTTTCTATCTGCCAGATGGGGAAAGGCATATACTCCCAACCTATGCATAGTCTTTAGAAACACTGACCACCACCCTGCCAATAAATAGATCTAACCTTGACAGCTTTCCAAACAGCCAACATTGCCCTCTCCTTCTGGAGATCGGTTTATCTATTCCACTCATTAAAACTGCTCCAATTCCTAGATGGAACCTTCAGAAAGCAAATTGGATGGAGATTGGTTAAAAAAATTGAACTAACCATCAATACCATCCTGCCTGTGCCCAAAAACTACACCAGATTTGTGAAATTGATAAAAACAGTAGCCAATGCAACCATCCCTTGTGGTTTCTGGCCTCATTATACACCATGCTGGCTCTGCACGAAGAATTCGGCAACTCATTAGTGGCTAAAGAACTAATAAAGCTTTTGGATGACAACAGAAGAGAGAGATGAAAAAACTCGACTTTCCTAATCCAGCTAAAAAAGCTGGTCCCTGCTGAGAAAACTTGGAGGAGCAGAACGGATAACAAAAAAAAAAAAAAAGTTCCAGAAGTGACCCCACACCAAGTTGCATCCCATTTATTTTCAACATCTAAGAACAATTCAAAGACCTCTAGAAAGAAGGACATACAAAATACTCTGAGACACAATTTAGTTTCATGCCCTGAAACTTCAGACCTGTGTAGCCCAATCACAACAGAGGAAATCCAGGAAGCCCAAGAATGGCAAGGCTTCTGGTGTCGATGGCCTCCTCTCTCAGTTCCTTAAACACCTTGGCCAGTGTGGAAAGGCATGACTGTCAGTTCTGTTCTCCATTATTATTCTACTGGAGAATTACCAGCCCTCTGGTGAGAATCAAAGATAATTGCAGTTTTCAAGCCAGGGAAAGACCTCAGCTTATTTGGAAACCTTCACCCAATTTCCCTTCTATGCTCAACCTACAAGCTCCTGGAAAGAATCATACTGAAAAGGATTTCCTCGCTCATCAAGATGGCTCTCCCTATAGAGCAAGCTGGCTTTAGGCCTGGCAGAAACTGCTGTGATCATATCTTGACTTTAACAACTAAGATTAATCCAGTTTCCACAATAAATTAAAATCTGGAGCTGTCTTCACATTGACTTGACATTGGCCTGTGATACAGCCTGTATCAGAGACTTGCTCTCAAAGCTCAGTTTCATTATAAAATGCAAAACAAGCTTACACATTTTTAGAATTCATGCTCGCAAACAGAAAAATTCGGGTCCATATTGGAGGAAGAAAGAGCAGATCCAGATTCCTTCAGAATGGCTTACTCCAGTGCTCTTTTTGGCACCAACTTTTTTTTAGCATCTATATCTTGGGCATTTCCTCAACAACAACAAGCAAATATATGTATGCAGATGACATACTGATACTCCACTGATCGCCTTCTTTCGATTCCTTGGAGGCTATCCTAAACACAGATCTGGAGATTCTCGAGAAATGTTTTGAGCAGTGGCATCTAAAGTCCTACCAAAACAGTGCCCACACCTTTTTATCTTAACAACAAGGAGGCAAACTGGCAACTCAACCTAATTTTCTGTGCTAATTTGCCTGGTCATGCATGATCCTCACCTGCAGTACCTGGGAGTGAACCTGGATGGAAGTTTGACTTACAAAAATCACATCTGTAAAGTAAAAAACAAAATAAAAATGAGAAACAACAACATCTCAAGACTGAGTGGAACTAGCTGGTGTTGCAGAGTCAAGGATCTCAGGCCCTTGTTTACTCTGCTGCAGTGTACTGTGCACCAGTCTGGGAAAGAAGTGCTCACACAAACATCATTGGCCCAAATGGAACATAACCATGCACATGATTAGCAGGACCCTGAAATCCACCTCTCTGCCATGGCTACCCAGTGCTTTCAAATATAGCCCCACCAAATATACAAAGATGACAGGCTTCACTAAAAGAACTGGAAAAAATCGCAAATAACTCCCTATTGCCTCTGCACGCAATCCTCATGAATCCCTCTAGAACCTGGCTGAAGTCAAGGTACCCATTTTGGGACATAACCAGAGCATTTTCAGGCCCAGCACCTTCAACCTATGACATGTGGAACCAACAACTTGCCAATAAATGGCTCTCTTGTGAAAGACCCCTGCAGTCACCACCCTGGCTTCACCCTTCCTAGAAGGCTATGGACTACTATCCAGAGAATCAGGGTGAACCAGTGCAGATGTGGCTATCTACTGCGTAAATGGAATATGGCAAATAACCCTTACCATGACTGCACCCACACTCTATCATCAGTGACTATCCCTTTTGCCATTTCCACGGCAATCTGCAGAAGATACATGCAGTGTCAAAGGAGGCTAATTTGACTGCTGTTTTATTTCCTGTATGTAGTTCTTGAATAGACTGTAAGAGCTGGTTTGGTATATTTATATTGGTTAATATTTTAAATAACTTTTGTATATTAATTTTATCAAAGGCTTTTTGAAATTCTCTTCACTTTTCAATTAATATTTTTAGAGTGAATATTGAGTCTTTACAAGAATGGCATTTTTGGAATCCAATTTCTCTAGTAGTTTGTCTTATACAATACTGTGTAGTTTCTCTTTTAATATTCCTGCATATTGCCATCATCGTTATTTTTTATAAATTGGGATAACCAGTGCTGCTTTTTTCCATGAATTAGGAATTTTTCCAGAAATGTAGACCATATTAAAGATTTTCAGAAGTCTTTCATTAAAATTTTCACCTGCATTTTTGTACAGTTCCATGTTTATATTGTCTTCTCCTGTTGTTTTCCTATTTTTCATCTTATTTATTGTATTTTTTAGTTCTGACATCGTAATATTTTCTGTTAGATCATTGTTTGTTGTTATAAAATTGTACTTTATTATCATCAGTTGAGATTTGAACATAAGTTATCCATTTTTCTAATTCTATTAATTGCGTTTTTATTTTTTATTTTATTTCTTTGTTCATGTATTTTATAGATTTTTGGTTGTGGCTTAATTATATCCTTTTCTAGTTCATTTACAAAATTGTTCTATTTCTCTTTGTTTTTTTCCTTGCTTCTCATTTTGCAATTGCACTGTTTCTTTTGTACTCTATTTTTGCTTCTGCTAACTTGCAATTGAGCTATTTCTGGTGACTTATTATTATTATTATCATCTTTTCTATTTCTTTGTCATTTTGTAGTCCTCTTTTTCTTTTCCATTTACTCTTTATTCCTACTTTTGTCAGGATTTGATTCAAATTTTCCCATTCCTCTTCTATGTCATTTGTTCCATGTATAGTTTTTGTTTTTAAATCAGTGCATTTCTGATATTGTTATCTAGCATGGGAATCTTGTAATGAAGAAATTTTTATGTTAATAGTTATTTTTCATTTTATTTTTAGCCATTTTAGTTTAAATTGAATTTTTGCCAATACCATGAAACGATCGTCATTTAATTTAAAGCTTTGATATGCTCTTACATCTAGGATTAACTTGGCTAATTTAAAATTTGTGATAATGTAGTTGATAACCGACATGCATCCTCTGGCTGACCATGTATATTTACATATTCTTTGTTTAAATGCTGAGTTCATTATTCTCATATTATTATAAATGACAAAATCTTGCAATTTGTGTTCCTTTTGAATACATGCATCTTCAGCAAATCACCCTGTGTTTATTTTACATTTTCTGTTTCCTTCTGGCATTTAAATCCCCTATTATTAAAGTCTGTTTTATTTGTTTTATCTATGACTTTCTGCAGTTCTTTGTTAAAGGTCTTTCCCCCTCTTTTGGTGCATATGACCCAATTATTATGTGACCTCTTTTTTAGGTCACATAATAATGTTTTGAGTCTAATTTCTCTTAGTTTTTCAGTCCAGTAGTTATAATATACAATATTGTTCTTCATAAATATAATAATATAATATAGTATAATGTCTTGTAACATGAAAACGATATCTTGACAACCTCTGTTTGGCTCGAGTCCAGATTGTTCTTCACCAAGTTTCTCTTCCATAATTCTTCCCAGCTTCTTTTCAGGTGTGCTTCTTACCTGGAACACTTAGCATAGAAATTCCTTTGTAATTCTCACATTCAGCTTTATTGCTTTTATACACCTCTGAGTCAAAAATTTGTTGAATGATTTGCAATTCTAATTTATTGCATAGAAAATAATTATTACCAAATATGAATTAGCATCTTCTAAATCTATGTACTTCATAGATTACCATGTAAACTCGTAAAAATGTAACGTAAATTATAAGTAAACTGTTATTTGAAAACATTCACAAAATTAGAATAATTTTTAACATGGTTCAAAATATTAGAATAATGCAAAAATAAATGCACAAAAAATTAGTCAAAAGGAAACAACATGATAATTAGTACTTTGTTGCATCCTCCTTTAGCTTTTATGGCCATTTGTAAATGGTTGGGTGTGTTATTTATTAGTGGTTCACAGTCTTTTTTTTTTTTTTTTTTTAATCAAAACATGCCCATATGGACTGCAAACTAGAAACAAGTTCATTTTTGTCTCTTGGGGCAACTTCTTGAGGATGTTTTTTTCCATAATTCCCTACAAATTCTCAATGAGGTTTAAATCTAGCAAGTTTGCCATCCAAGGAATTACATTGATTGGTCTTTTTTTCAGCCATCTAGTAGTGGTCTTGGAAGTATGACAAAAAAGCTGAAAAAGAAAATCACCATCACATAAATCTTCTGATGCCAGTAACATAAAGTACTCAAGAATTTCTTGGTACGCTTTGGAATTGACCCTCTGTGGTCATACAAGCCCATACCATGACAGAGGTCAAATTTCACTGAACGTTTTGTGCATTCTTTATCAAATGCTTCTTGCTTAAGATGCCAAATATCTGACATACATATCCCTTGATGACCATGGGACACACAAAACATACTTTCATTGCTAAAAAGTACCTTTTTCTAGTCCTCTTGACCCCACAACATTCTTTGCTTACACCATCGCACTCTAGCTGCCTTTTGCTTGGAAGTCATAAGTGGCTTTGTCGTAGGGACACATGATTTAAAACCCAATTTGTGAAGTCATCTCAACGTTATAGATGTAGACACATTCACACCTAGTTCTTAACATCTCCTGTGAAAATACCTTGCACTTTGGAAGCAGTTTTTCTTCATGATATTCTTCAGTCTCCTCTCATCTCATGATGTAGTTATTACCTTTCGACTACTATTGCAGGGATTATTTTGAAAATTGCAGTTATTAGAACACTGTCTCAATACACTACTTACACTTGCTTGAGAACATTTCAATTCCTTAGCTATAAACTTTTTTTTTTTCTACTAGAGGTCATGCCAGTAGAATAACCTGTGATCAAATCATTGTTTTTCTAGTAGCTTACTGTATGTAATGTAACTCAGCTTGTCCTGTATATTTGTATATGCTCCAGATGATGATCTTAATATGAAGATCGAAACGTCGGGAAATTAAAAAAGTTATTTATAACACAGTTGTAAAGTCCATAATTTCTAAAATGAATGTGAGCACCGTGCAACACTAAAGGAAAGGATATAAACTGTTGAGTTTGGCCTTCTTTGTGTAGAGCCACCATACGAAACTTCTTAGCTTCTGATATATCACTCATTTGACCCATGTTTAGCAAATGATTCAGAGGTGCAGACAAGACAACTATGAGAGCTCTACTTCAATCATCTGGAATTATTAGTGTAGCCACTGCAAAACTCTTATACCTCCATATTTAAGCATTTTTGTTTGAATATCATTTCCTCCTCCAGCTGCCTTCTGTTGTGTCCCTATCTTTTAAAACTGCAAATTTTGTGTTCTCTACTTTTGATTTTCCCTAAAGAGTCACGTGGTACCTTCAAGACAAAGGGATTCCCTCAGAAGCGATCCAAAACCCAAGTGGCAAAGTTCTTGAAATCTGTCTTCTCATAGAGCTCTAGGAATATTTATTTTTTTTGCTGTGCCACCTAAAACAGTTAGATTAAGTAAAGTTATCTTAACCAAGAAGTGATTTCAAGATGTGCACAAATGACTAATGTTTTTACAGTCGTGACCCACAATGTAACTTAATCTTCCCTGCTCAGATTCGAACCTTTTACAAGTGGTGCATCGGATTCTAGAATTCAGACACTTAGGTTTAAAAATAACAAAGGTTTATTAAGCATATTAATACAGTACAAATACAATTAATAATCATTCTAAATTCCAATACTAGTTAGATAAGATTACATATACCCTTAATGAGACAAGAGTATCTAAAACAACATTTCTAATAAATCATTCACAAATATTGTTATCCTAAAGTAATATTTCTTCATTAAACATTCATTATATATCTCGTTACTCAGACTAATTCATCTCAGCTCTCTTCAAAGCATACACATTAAATTAACCTGTATTTGAGCTCGCTCATTGTACTCTTTAATGTTAACATGCTACAGTCCTGCTCTAAATAAATCAAAGTCCTCGATCCTTAATGTCTCTCAATTTCACTTAACTTAACACCATAATAGGTTACACACATAACATAGACAAAAGAAATTTTTAACATTACCATACACTAAGGCTTTTCATGCTCGATCCTTTTATTTGGACTGCCTTCCTTTGGTCGGTCTTCCTTCTTGTTCACTTAGACGATGAGATACCTTGGATTCTCCAGTCATTCTGTAATTTCACACGATTCTGGCATAACTGTGGCATAGGAACGATTTCTCCTTCACGATGCCTGCTATCTTGACGCTGAGTGTTTCCAAGGACTGCGAATACACTAGCGGAGATGTACTCCTTCATTATACGGTCAGGAACTTAAAACATCACCAGCACTTGGACAGCATTTCCTGCTATCGTTCACTGGATTTTTAACACTGCTTACCGCTGTTCCCAGTCCGAGCACTCCAGGACAGAGCTGCTGCCTCCGTGCAACTTTCTATCTCTCAGACGACCTCCGACCACCAGCCAAGGGAAGAAAAAATATACAAGAGCGAGGGGGGGGGTTCCTAACCCTTTTATTACTCTCTCCCCTACCGATAATCACTGTAACCTTCGTAACTCATCCAACGCGTAGCACTTCACCCACGTGAGTCTTGCTTCATACCATTTGTTTCCGATTTTCTTTTGACCCTGCTCCGCCTCGTGCGGTGAGCATGCGATTGCCTGAGGCCATCTCTCCTTCTGTTGGTGTGCCTTTGCCCTTTGCCCTTAATGACTTACATAAAATCACAATATTTTATGTAAGTCATATCATTCCTCAGACAAGTATTACACATTTTAGGACATCTTTGTTCAATTTATACATTATTAACGGCCTTGCACAATCAAAAAATTATTATTTCCTCTAACAAATTACAATATCTTTTCTTTATGTTAACATAATTTTCTTTTATATCACATGTATATAGAACATATTTAGAAGACAAGCATATTTTTATATTTTTTATAGGGTGTTAGCTCTGTTAAACAAATGATAAGTGGAATCTTAATATTCTAACTTATCAAGGTTTAACACTTCCTACATTTACATTTTGATGGCTTTTTGCATTCCTCTTGAAAATTTTCTATTACTGATCTGTTAAAGTTTGTTTCATTTCAAAGTAATTAGAATATTATTATTATTATTATCTGATAATATCACATAGTGTGTACCTCATCGTGGGAGGTACACACTATTGCACATGATGCTCATCCAACCATGCCTTAGAATGATTCATTGTGTCTACATTCACAACATACTCAGGCAATGCATTCCACTCACCAACCACTCTCCATGCATAGAACCTGCTCCTCACTCCTCTGCTTACAACCTCCTTATACAGTTTCCAGCAATGGCCTCTTGTTTTACCTCCTTCTCTAATTCTATGAAAAATCTCTTCCATGTTAGCTTGATAACAACTCCTGACTAGCTTATATGTCTCAATTGTATCCTCTCCCTTCTCTTCCTATTCACAAGGCAGAGCCTTGTGAATAGGAAGAGAAGGGGGAGGATTTTTATCACTGCTTAATTTATTAATCACTCTTGGATTTTTGTCACTGCTTAAGAAGAATATCTATTACTTGCAAAATTGACACTAAGCCATATAGAATATGTGTTTTTAATAATACATTTTAAGTGTAATTTAATGACAAAAAAATTAAAATATAAAAATTATTTGTGAGAATCCTGATAATTGTTTTTTTTTCTTCATCCTTTTACTGTTTTTATGCCTAATATATATTTTGAAATTTAATTAGGTATATTTTGCTTTTAGCTCGAGACTTTGCAGAAAAAAATTTGAAAGATCAGCTATCTGCTTTCAAACGTTGGGGGATTCTGACTGACTGGTCAAATTATTATTCAACTAGCAGTTATAATTATGTTTGCAAACAGCTTCATTTATTTTATCAGCTTTTTAAGAAGGTAAGATTTTTCCAGTGATACACAGAATGATATCATGGAGTGTGTGCATGTGTACGTTTCTAAGAGAGTAGGAAGTTGCGTGCTTTGTTATCACATACATTTCATTCATCTGTGTAAATTAACTATAATTTTATATGGTTAAGAACATATTCAGTAGAAGATAAATTTAACTTGTCTTCTATTATATGCTTTACTGAGCAAATTATATACATATTATGTATTGGTTGGAGTTGTCTTCAACCAATTGGAGTTGTCTCAGCAATATGATGCTGAGATGTATGCTCAGCATCATATTTGTCTTAATTAAAATAATAAAGAGGCATATTCTTGTTTTAAATTGTTTAATGACATGAGATTTACTCCTTTCAATTTTAAACAGTTTATTTTTGAAACTAACATGCTGTTCCTTTAAATGCATGCCATTACTATCTGTCATCATGCTACTGCAGAGTTGAATTAACAATTATTGTTTTAAATATTGTTAATTTAGTCTTTTTCATGGTAAGTTACGTAGCGTAACTTACCATGAAAATCATGATTTTTGAGTGTGAAAGTAACAACGTCATCCAAGGTGTCATTGTTTAAAGAATTTAACCAAAGAGGTTTCTGCAGTGCAATGTCTGCAAAATGTATGCATTACCAAATGCAAATGGAATTTAGTTTGAAAACAATAGTGCTGAGAAAGTGTGCCAAAAAGGCTATGAGAGCAAGGGTCACAAGTGTGTCTCAGGTCACAAGATTGAAGTAGCAGATGGAACTTAGAATATGCTTGAAACTGTGTGTGAAGTAAAGGCAGATAGGATTGAAAGAGAGATTAAATGTGACTTGATTGAGAGAGAGTAAAATTGTTGATCGAAAGAATAGTATGACTGATGTAAAGATTGAAGTGTTGGCTGTAATGAGGAAGATAGCTCGGTTATGTGGAGGATACAGAGGGCTAAGTGGGAGCTGGAATGAATGCTGAAACGTCTGACGAGTGGGTCAGCTGATAACAGAAAGAAAGAAGTTCAAGATAAGAGAAATGAGGGCTTGACCGAGAGAGAGAGAGAGAGAGAGAAAAAATCAAGGAGCCGGTCTTGTACAGATGCTTCAGTCATGAGAGGTGTGATTGACAAGAGATTGACAAAATCATGATTTTTGAGTGTGAAAATTAATGATGTTAATTGTTAGTGGTGCAGCTGTTAGAAAACAAAAGGGTAAGGTGAAAGAGATTATTGTATTGGCTGGAACAAATGACTTGGGAGAGGACATGAAAGAATTACTGAAAGTAATTCTTTCATGTCCTCTCACTGCAATTTTTGCATTATCACTGCAAGCCAGTGATAATGGCAAAAAGAAAGGAGTGAGAAAGTTAAGTTAGTGAGTCTGTTGCTGTGGTATGACAGAGTAGAGCTCAGAAGGAGGGCCATAATAGCAAACGACTTGATGCTCACTCCACACCACTTATTCAGAAGGAGTGGTGTGGAGTGAGTTTGATGGGTAAAAGGACTTATACAAGAAGGATGGTTTGCATCTGAATGGATTTGGTGTTTGGAGACTGGAAAAACTGTTGTTGAATGAAGTGAAAGTGGATGTGCAGAATCAGGGAAACTAGAGCATCTGAGACGGGGGGGGGGGGGGGGGGGGGCTGTTGAGTGGATATGCAGAGATCAGTGAGGCAGTTGAGTGTAAGAATGTGTGTAATATGCCTAAGTTAGTACCACTGGTAACAAACCAAAATGGGATAGTTAGTATAAAGTGTCAGGATATCTTCAGGCCTAAGGTGCTTTTGCACTTTATGTACACTTGTTCCGAATGCTGGGAGCATTCGGAACAAGCAGGAGGAATTTTTGCGTTGGTTAGTTCATTCTGGCCAAAGGTTATTGGCATTAGTGAGACATGGCTGACAGAAGATGATATAGTTAGTGGAATAGACTGTGAAGGGTGTAGCATGTTCAGGGAGGATAGAGAGAAAAGAATGGAAAAGAAGAGTGTTATTGATGATAGCCGATGAGCTGCAACCAAAGAGGAGTAGAAGTTCAACTGCAAGCCAGTGATAATGGCATATTTGAGGCTATCTGGTGTGAGATAGAGGCCAGCAGAACAAAATATACAGTTGGATGCTGCTATAGACCAGTGGAATGAAAAGACGATGAAGATAGAATTCATCGGCAAATAGACTCAGTGAGTGGAGGATAGGATATTATTATGGGGATTTCAACTGTGGGAACATAGATTGGAAGGAGAAGAGGACACATGGGAGGAAGGAAATGAATTTATGCAGTTACTAAGGCATAATTACCTGAGACAGCATATGACTAGGGTTTGAGAGTGCTCGATCTAGTAATTGCATCTAAGAATTTGTATATAACGAATATGATCACATTGCTACCAATTGGTGAGAGTGATCATATGGTTTTGACCCGGGAGGTGGCTCAATGTATGGAATTTTCAGTTAAGATGGTGTGTGTGTGTGTATATATATGGAATTTCAGGTTGGTAAGTATGACAAGCTTAGGAGATTGTTTGGATCGGTGTCATGGTGTCGAAAACTGTAAGGGCTGGATGTTGATAATGTTGATACTGCATGGGAAGTGGTAAAGGTCATTTGAGGGAAGTAATGGCAGACTTATATTCCTTGAGTCAGGAGAGTAAATCAAGTGACAGTTAAATGAATGAATATCATCATTCAGCTGCAAAAAAAAAAAAAAAAAAAAAAAAAATGAAACAATTGTGGAGGGAATGGAATTTAAGTAGAAATGTGACCAGCAGGCACATGAACAGTACAAGGCACAAGCCAGAAGAGTAGCTAGTACAGTAAGAAAGGCAGAAGCAGAGTATGAAAGGAAATTAGCAATGCAAGCTAAAGATAATCCCAAACAGTTCTTTCGATATGCTGCAAGTAAAAGAAAGAATATTTATGGCAGAATGATTTTAATGAATGCCGATGGTAGGGAGGTAACTGAATCAGTAGAAATAGTAGAATTACTAAGTGAACAGTTAGCAAGCATATATTATACAGGTGGTGATATTGCAGGAACAAGAGTGGGATAGGCTTACTATGGGAACTGAGGTAAACGAATTGGAGGGGGCATAGCATATTACAGAACCTTAATGTAAATACAGCTGTGGGATTGGATGGTATACAAGCTTGAGTTTTGCATGTCGCTGCTAGGAATTGTCAGCATCCTTGAACCACATTGTTTAATCTAAGTCTTAGCTCTGGGTTAGTCCCGAGAGGGGGGGGGGGAGAGTAGTTCCAATGCATAAAGGAGGCTCAAAGACTGATGTATTCACATTCAACACATGATCCTCATCAGCGTTTTTATACTTTTCAGTTTGCACAGTTGTTTAAGTAATTGTTGGCAATTCTCTTTGATTGTGGTTTTTCTTATGCTAGTCACTCTTTGATTGTGTTTTTTCTTATGCTAGTCACTGTTATAGATGTCTCTGGTCTGTTCTTGGTGGCATCTCGAGGTAGGTCATTTGTTCTTCACTCATGAGAAAAATAGGGACAGTTCTTCCTGATATGGCCTTCATCATGACAGTAGAAACACTGATCAAACTGATAGATATATAAAATGTGTAAGTGATTCTGTTTATGTCGGTATCAATAAGTTGCTTAGCGCATCACTATTAGTGAAATACCTAAGGGTTTGTCTTCAAAAACTTTGGTTGCTTGTAAACTCAGGCTTAATTGTGGTTGTTGATAGGTGCATATTTTTCCAGTAACTGAACTGTATCTTGTTAATATTCCTTGATGGGGATTTTTTTTTTTGGAAGGGGGCATTGCACTATTACTTTTCTGTGTGCTAGTAATATTGGAGCTGCTTCTAGATGTTAGAGATCTTTGTCAATGTCATTTTGCAGTACTGCCTGTGCCCATGAAATATGGTTGACGTATACTTGTATGGTTCCAGCTACACAAGAAGCATCGGTAATTATTTTGCCGGTATGATCTTGGAAATGGCTATCAAGTACTTTTCCAAAGGTGTATTTTCTTTTGTAGCAAAAATAACAATTCCATTTTCTCATGAGGTGATCATGGAGTTGGTTACTGAAGTATTACTGGATCTGGCCTTTTCTGAGATAAGTGTTTGTTGTTGAGAATACTATTTGATATGGCAATAAGTGGTACATTAGCATAAAGGAAGGAAGTTGCTGACTTGATTTCTGTTTCAAAGGTTGTTGCTCATCCTTTTGTTGATGAAGCGGTAGGGAGTTCTTGATCTTCTTCATTTGTGGCAGGGAGCTGTTTGGTTGATATGGTAATGCTAATTGTAGGCTATAGCTGAGGGAGACACTTCAGGTGTCTATGAAGGGTTAAGGTAGAGGATGAAGCTATGATGCTAAAACTGTTTGACCAGTTGACATTACTAGACAGAATCATCACAGAAATGCTCTATGAACCACTTTGCCATTTCCAAACACCCACAAGATTTAATATGGGAATAGTTCACAACTGTACACCATACAAGCTCTACCCTAAAAATAAAAAAAATCAGCTAATGCCTTTTATTCCCTTATAGGGCGTAGCCTTTATACCCTATCTAGCTTTTAAAGACTGAGTGGGCAGTTTGGTCTCCACCGGTAGCCCATGTCTATCACTAATTATAGACAGCTACCGATGAAGAGGCTGGCAAACAAGTTTTGCCATCTCTTGGTACCTAACCGTAACAGGATATGTTACTTTCTTAAATAATGTTGGTACTATGGTCGATTTTCTTGCGTTTATGGGACAAAAAACCCACTTCCCCATGCCAGAGATCGACTAACTTGGGAACCGGTCAAAAATAGACTTAGAAAAAGTTTCTCCAGTCGGCAACTAGACTTGAACCTAAATCTAATTTTGAGTGACCAAACGCAGAGGATGCGCCACTTCCACTGAGCTACACCCCCTAAAAATAAAAATAAATAGTAAATAATAATAAATAAATAAGGATAGCAGGTGCTAAACATCACATCTGACATCTAGTGGCGTAGACTGAAATAAAGTTAGAAAAAATGTGTGTGCACTCTCTACTTCTTTTCTTAAGCAAAATGGGTGAGTTCCAAATACATGAAAATAACATAACAGTTGAGACACAAACTTGAAATATATGTTTGATAATTCATGATACATATTGAAGTTATCATTTGTAGAATATTATCTGTAGCTCCTATACCGTAATCATAATCAAATAAGTTATTAAGCTTTTCATTTTCTTTTTTTTTTTTTTTGTTCATTTTAGTCTTCTCTTATTGATATCTTATTCGTGTCCTTCAGGTATTGATTCATTTTTCTCCCTTTACATCTTATGTTTTAAAATATAGTTCTGTTTTACTTCAGGAAGTTAGGCCCAACTTAGCTTTTGTTGTTGTTTCTGTATTTTTACAAGATAAATTCATTACAAATTTTGCATATTTGTTGTTTAAAACTGTTTTTTATGTATATCCAAATAGCACATTGCAAAATAATTTTAAAGATTATATATTTATTTTTAGGGACTGATTTTTCAAGATTATAAGCCTGTGTTCTGGTCTCCTTCTAGTCAGTAAGTTTATTTGCTTAAAATGTTCTACCTCTTGTTATTATTTTTTTGTTGTTTATTTTGGAACATTGCTAAGTAATCCCTTTAAGTTTAATAGAGAATAACATTATTTTCATCAAGGCATCTCCAGAACACTAAAATAGAGGTGAATACTAACCGTTATTGACACATTGCTCACACCTCTCTCTTAAACTCATTTACTGATACTGCACTGACATCTGTCTCTGTTAGTGAATTCCACTTATTCTCTAAGCAACAAATCTAGTTCCCACATCTTTGTTAACACTTATTCAACTTCTACAGTAACTCCCCTTCTCTTTCCTTCCATCATATAAAACTTCCTTAGTAACTTGTATTTTTATCATAACCCCTTCTCTGCATAACAGTTAAATTTTGTTACTCATATACTTTCATTCTTTTCTCAAAGGATGATTCCACAGACCTGTCACTTCTAGGTTACTTGTCTGAACCTTCTCAACCAGTTCCTTATTCCAATGAAACTCATGTGACCAAATCTGTACAAGCATGTTATCTTTTACCAAAAGTGTATAATCTTGTGCTTTGCAACATTAAACTGTCATTACTTTTTTTTTTTGCCCAATATACATGTCTCTTCAAATCATCCTGTAGAATCTCTATGTCATCTTGATCTTTCTTTACTCTTGTTCTGTACAGTTTAGCATCACTGTCAAACAGTTGGATATTTTCCTTCATCGTAATATTATTAATGTAAAAATGCTTGCTCCATTTTACATGATAGATTTTGCATTATCTTACATAGTGCCTTTGCATAGTCCAGCAATATCATGGTGTAGCCATTGCCTTTCTTCAACTCAGTTGTTGCGTTATTATAGAAAGTAAATAAATTACTGGATACAACCTTTCCTTTCCAAACCTGTACTGTCTCCATAGTGTATCATAATTCTGTTCAGCCATATCTGAATTCTGGTCTTAACCAACTTTTTGCCTTTCTATAACCATCGTTCCTTAACTTCTAACGCATATAATTTGCTAACTCTATGCATCTCGATTATGGATAAATTCTGAGTTGCTAACTTGATTATGGACAAATTCTCTGATGCTGTCACCACTCTGAAACTTCATTCCCCTCTCCCCCATATTATTGGCTATTTTACATAATTATCACCTGATTATTGTATAATTCTTTCTCCTCCTTCCAGTCTATATCCTTACACACACACACACACACACACAATTCTTAATGATTTCTCATCCTGTGCTCCTTCCCACCCCTAGATATGGTAGCAACTAGCTATATATTTTGTCCTGTCGGCCTCTATCTTAAACCAGATAGTCTCAGATGACCTATTTTCCATTATTGTTCCTGTTTTCCTGCTGAACCTGTATACATGCTGGTTGCTGTCATCAGCAGTACCCCTCCCCCTTCTATTTCATTGTCCCCCTTGAAAAGACGGTATCCCTTATATTCCATCTCTGTAATTATATCCTGCTCCATCAGTAGTCTCACTAATGTTTATAAATTTCAGCTAAGTTAAACTGACAAATGCTAGGCCCATTTTTTTTTTTTTTAGTTCTGATGTTTTTTTGTGTTGGTATATATGAATTTAAATATTCTTTTGTACCCACAAATATTTTTGCATCTTCCAATGACTGTTTCATTCATATTTCAGATATATGAAGCTACATTCAATGTTATGATCTCTTCTTTGATCATCTCTCATTCTCATGCTCATTTGTCTCAAGAATACTTGCTAACTCCTGCAATAACCTTACTTTCCCCAATGTGCATCCGTACCTACACTAAATATTTTCTCTAGACTCCAAGTCTCTTTGATGCAGACCATCATCATGCAAAACACGTGAAAATGAGGCCAGTTTCTAGAGACCAGGGAAAAGCCTGAAGAAAGCATTACTAGATGCAGCATGAGTGCCAAATAAAGTTATCTGTAAAGGTAGGAAAACAAAATATCTATAATGGACTCCAATATAAAGAGGCACTGTAGAAAAAGAAATTATATTAAAAATTCCTGACTTCTAGCTCAGCAAAGTATAAGTATTCTAGGTTATATCGAAAAGTAGCTAACCAAAAAAAAGGTAAGAATATAGAAAATGGATAATGTAGACAGTTTCTGGTATTGAGACCACGTGTTTTAAGATAAATAACGAGTTTAATAAAATATAACCCTGCAAGTTTCGTAAGTCATCTGACTTACATTGTCAGGGTTCTTAACAAAAGTTGTACAGAAAAGGGACTAGCAATTTTGCTAATACCTGACAATCTGATGACTTACAAAACTTGTAGGATCATATTTTATTTTATCGTCATCTTCTTCTTTCTTTCCATTACTAGATCTAGTGACCTGTTATGGTCTCTTTCCATCTTTTCAAATGTCATCCTCTATTCATTTTCTTTTGAGGGAGAATTATAGGCTTACTTATGTCTGATGCACACGAAAGGTTATGTGACCTCTAGCATATCAGTGCTGTGTATGGACAATAGGATAAGAAGATAGAAGGAATTTGTTTATGATGAATATGTTGATTTTATCGACCAAAAAAAATGAATGTTACAAAAAATAACTAAAACTGGGTTTCATAGGCTGTAATTGATATTTAATCAAACCTACTAGTTTCACCACATATGCTAGTGGCTTCTTCTGGGTCAGGAAGAACAAACAAATAAACAGTAAGTGATAAACATGAACCATTACATAACTAAAAGCCAAATAGGTAGGAACCGTTACACAACTAAAAGCCAAATAGGTAGGAACCGTTACACAACTAAAAGCCAAATAGGTAGGACTATTACACAACTTAAAGCCAAATGTGTAGGAACCATTACACAAAAATAGAACAGATATATGTGAAACATGGAATGGTTCAGTCTTTGTCAAACTATTGTGCACGCCTGTTGAACAATGACTGACCTGTGTCAGCTTACATGTTCCACGTGTTTCTGTTTTATTTTTGTGTAAACGGTTCCTGTATATTCATCATCATCATCATATACAGGATATGATGATGTACAGGATATGATAGTACTACATTAAAAATTTACATCATTACTAACTTCCTATCTACAATTTTCCTCCAGATCAGCCTGTTACTTGTCAAGACTCCAATATTATCAGATCTTGTATTTCTGTCGCCTAAGGCACATTGTACCGTATCAATCCACCTATATCTTGGTCTTCCTCTGGGTTGTTTTCCTGCCAACCTGGCAGAGAACACTTGTTTTGCCAATATTTCCTCGCCCATTCTATTTAAATGACCATATGACCTGAGATTAGCTCTGCCAACATATTCCTGGATGCTGATAATGTCAAGTTCTTTCCTAATATCCATATTTTTAATATGATATTGCCATTGATGCCATCTGTTCATGCCTCTAATCTTTCTCAGGGTTCTCATATCTGTGGTCTCTATTTTTTGGTCAAGTGTTTTACTTCTGACCCAGCTCTCAGATCCATAAGCTAAAACTGGTTTGAACACTGTCTTGTATACAGCTAATTTAGTATTCCGACTAGTAATTTCTCAGGGGTGCTTAAGGGTCAAAGCTGTATAACTGAGAGGAGACCTCCACATAGCCTTTAAAGGAATGCGGAGAACCCACCAGGGCTTCTGACCTAATGTCCAGTCCTCACCTTCTCGTGGTGCACCCTGTTGGTTATCTACTTGGATACTGAACGAACGAGAATGGGCTGGCAATTTGGGATTTAGCCGACCAAATTGTATTCTTATTGGTTAAACCAAAATAAAAAATGATGGTACAACATGACAAAATTTCATGCCGGCTGAGGCGCCGCCCGGTTAAACAAGGCCCCCGTTGTTTTTGCCAGGGAACCAGGGCAAACAGTGAAAAGTCAGCTACTGGAACAAATCTGAAAACAAACCCCAACTCAACATCACCAGAGTTAAAGATCGATACTATCAACGTAAGAAGCCTGATTGGCAAAGAAATGGAGCTAGCTGAGGAATTACCAGATCGACATAATAGGGGTGACTGAAACAAAAAAGACCAAAACTGGTCTTTTTTGTTTCTGAGATCTTTCTGAGCAATAAATACAAAATGTTATATTCAGGCAATGACAATCAAGGAAAAGAAGGAGTAGCCATAGTATTCAACACAAAATATGAGGCTAATCTACTTGAATGACAGTCAGTCTCAAGTAGAGTAATGTGGGCAAATATGAGAATGGGGAACTGGACAATGAGACTTATTTGTGCCTATGGTCCCACAGAAGGTTCTACTAAGGTATAAGTGGAGGAATTTTTTGACGCTCTAGAAAAAGCAACTGACACAATGAAAAAGGAAAAGTTGGTCCTTGTTGGGGATCTAAATAGCAGAGTAGGAAATGATTGTCAGACATACAAAAATATTTTGGGAAAATTTGGAGAAAAGAGCAAAGCTAATAATAATGGCAAATATCTGTTGGATTTCTGCTCAGGACATGGACTGGTTATTACTAACACCATGTTCCAACATAAAAATGTGCACAAATTCACATGAAGAGAAGAGGCAAGGAATAAGAAAAGTCTCATTGACTATGTTATTGTTGATAGTGATGTTTTCTCCCTGGTGCAGGACACCAGAGTGTACAGAGGATTTGAAATTGGAAATGATCACTATTTAGTCTTGAGTAGGATAAAATTGAATTTCATATTGAAAAGAATGACATGTAAGAAAGTTTTAAAGCGAATAAAAGTTGAGTAGCTCTCAGATGTGAACTGTAGACTAAAATACACAAAGATTATTGAAGAAAAAATGAAAGTTTGAGAAGAGGAATCAAACTTTGGAAATTCAGTGGCGAACTCTGAAGAAAACATTGATTGATTCTGCCAGAGAGTCATGTGGTGAGGTTGTCTGCAAGGATAAAAAAATCAGAACTCCCTGGTGGACACAGGAAGTTAAAGAGGCAGTGAAGAAAAAAAAGAAAACATATCAAAAGTTCCTGTCAAATAAGTCAGCTTGTGCTCTTAGAGAATATAGAGACAAATACAAGAATGCTAAATACTGTGTAAAACTAGCTAAAAAAAAAAAAAAGGTCATGGGAGGACTTTGGCAAGAAAATAGAAAATAAATATCAAGAAGGTGGCAAAATATTCTGGAGGATATTGAAGAAGCTTAGGAATGGAGGAAAGAGTGCTGTAAAGGGAGTTAGAGATGATAAAGGTGACATTTAAACACGAGAAAAAGATATCCTTTAAGTATGGAGTAATTACTTTGATAAACTGCTAAATGAAACAAGCAGTGATGAGAGGACAGTGGTAAAAAACACTGAACAGGCATGCAGTCAGGAAATCATATCCATCCCTAAAGTAGAAAAAGCCATCAATGGCTTGAAATGTGGAAAGGCAGCAGGAGTAGATGATATTCGACCAGAAATGCTGAAGTATGGTGGGATAAGAGTCTTACAGTGGCTGCACTGTATAGTTCAGAAAGCCTGGACAGAGGGACGAATTTCCGATGATTGGAGTAGAGCTGTCATAGTACCCATATATAAAAAGGGAAATAAAACTGAATTACAGAGGTATTTCTCTACTGAGTGTTCCTAGGAAAATCTATGCATGTATTCTTGAGAAACATTTGAGAAGAATTATGGAAGAAACGCTTGGTGAAGAACATGCTGGATTCAGGCCAAACAGAGGGTGTCAGGATCAGATCTTCACTTTACGACAAATAGTGGAGAAATCATGGGAATATAACAAAGATCTGTATTTAAGTTTTGTCGATTTGGAAAAGGCATATGACAAGGTGCCAAGAGAGAAGCTGTTCAATATGCTGCAGTTATATGGTGTCAATGGGGCATTATATCAAGCAATACTTAGTCTTTATTTGAGTTGTAAGTCAGCAGTTAAATAAGTTTCTCTCTTATTCCATATATATACAGCTAATTTAGTGTTTCGACTAATTTCTCTCTTATTCCATATGAATTTATTCAATTGACTTCCCACCATACCAGCTTTGCTGATTCTGTTGTCTATTTCTATATATTTAATTTACCATCTTCAGTAAAAATCGTGCCTAAGTAGCTGAAATGTTTTACTTGTTCCACAGGTTCTCCATTCACAACACAGTTGACATTTTCAATGATTCTGCCTATTTTCATTGTCTTTGTCTTTTTATTGCTGACCTTCATACCATATCTATTAGAACAGTTATTGAATTTAGTCAAGGAATCTTGCAGACTCGTAGCAGATTTATTGATATGTATAACATCGTCCGCATAAAGCAAAGAGCTGACATTAACACCTCCAATTTTGGTATCATGTTTAATATCACTTTCCTTCATAATGTGATCCATATAGCTAATGAATAACAGAGGGGATAATGTACATACTTGTCTCACACGAGATTTAACATTAAACCATCTTCCTGTACTTCCTTCTATTCTAATTGCTGACTTACAACTCAAATAAAGACTAAATATTGCTTGATATAATGCCCCATTGATACCATATAACTGTAGCGTATTGAATAGCTTTTCTTTTGTCGAATCCAAATTGACAAAACTTAAATACAGATCTTTGTTATATTCCCATGATTTCTCTACTATTTGTCGTAAAGTGAAGATCTGATACTGACAGCCTGTATTTGACCTGAATCCGGCTTGTTCTTCACCAAGCTTTTCTTCCACAATCCTTCTCAACCATTTCTCAAGTATACTTGCATATATCTTACCAGGCTCAGTAGGGAAATACCTCTGTAATTCTCACATTCAGTTTTATTTCCCTTTTTTATATATGGGTACTATTAGAGATTTACTCCAATCATCACGAATTCATCCCTCTCTACAGGCCTTCTGAACTATGCAGTGGAGCCACTGCAAGACTTTTATACCACCATACTTCAGCATTTCTGGTCGGATATCATCTTCTCCTGCTGCCTTTCCACATTTTAAGTCTTGGACTTTTTCTACTTCAAGTAAGGATATGTATTCCTGTTGAGTGTTTTTTACCACTGTGCTATCACTGATTTGCTAAATTGCTAAATTTTTGAAAAATTTAGCAATTTTTCAAAGTAATTACTCCATACTTCAAGGATATCTTTTTCTCCAGTTGTCATGTCATCTTTATCATCTCTGACTCCTTTTGCAGTATTCTTTCCTCCATTTCTAAGCTTCTTCAACAGCCTCCAAAATATTTTGCCACCTTCTTGATATTTATTTTCTATGTTCTTGCCAAAATCCTCCCATGACTTTTTTTTTAGCTAGTTTTACACAGTGTTTAACTTTATTACATTTGTCTCTGTATTTATTCTCAAAGAGCACAAGCTGACTTATTTGCCAGGAACTTTTGATATGCTTTCTTCTTTTCCTTCACTGCATCTTTAACTTCCTGTGTCCACCATTGAATTCTGATTTTTCTATCCTTGCAGACAACCTCACCACATGCCTCTCTGGCTGAATCAGTCGGTGTTTTCTTGGGCTTGTCACTGTATCTCCACGGTTTGGTTCCTGCTCTCAAACTCTTTCATTTTTTCTTGACTAATATTTGTGTATTTTAGTCTACAGTTCACATCTGAGAGCTGCTCAACTTTTATTCATTTTAAAACTTTCTTGCATGTTCTTCTTTTCAATATGAAATTTAATTTAACCTGCTCAAGACTGAATGGTGATCACTTTCAGTTTCAGATCCTTTGTACACTCTGGTGTCCTGCACCAGTGTGAAAACATCACTATCAACAATAACATAGTCAATGAGACTTTTCTTATTCCTTGCCTCTTCTCTCCATGTGAATTTGTGCACATTTTTATGTTGGAATATGGTGTTAGTAATAACCAGTCCATGTCCTGAGCAGAAATCCAACAAATATTTGCAATTATTATTAGCTTTGCTCTTTTCTCCAAATTTTCTCAAAATATTTTTGTATGTCTGACAATCATTTCCTACTCAGCTATTTAGATCCCTAACATGGACTAGCTTTTCCTTTTTCATCGTGTCAGATGCTTTCTCTAAATCCTCAAAAAATTCCTCCACTTCTACCTTAGTAGAACCTTCTGTGGGACCATAGGCAGAAATAAGTCTCATTGTCCAGTTCCCCATTCTAATATTGCCAACATCACTCTACTTGAGACTGCCTGCCATTCAAGATTAGCCTCGTATCCTGCATATTCATCATTTAGTTATGTAATGATTCATGTTTATCACTTATTGTATATTTGTTTGTTCTTCCTAACCCAGAAGAAGCGATTAGCATATGTTGCTAGTGGCTTCTGTATATCCAGGTTGCATGTGAAATGGTAATTCTTGTAGATAAACTTGTATGTTGGTTTCACATGACTTGAAATTTTTCAGGAAATGACAACGTATACTAAAATATTAATTAAAAAAGTTTAATCAATATCTTCCAATATTTTGGCAATGTTACATTGCCATCTTCTGGAAACATAAAACTATGATATGTGCATGCAGGCACTAACAACGAGCAAATGAGGTTGTAGAAGACAACTGGAGTTGATCTTAGAGTCCTAAAGGCACCCTAGCAGGCTAAATTGGATTGTCTTGGCTGTTGGGCTGATGTTCTTAGGATGCATGCTTCCCAAATTTGGGGCAGTCTCATGCACCCAAATTTGTTGAGGTTTATGAAATTTTTTACAGCTGAGGCTGATTCCAGGAATAATCTTATATATTTATATTTGCTAATTAAAAGAAACACATGTATTAACCACAGTGAAAATTATTTAATTGTAAATATTTCATCCTAAGTATCTTACAACATCATCAATACAGTAGTTTAAACAATAATAGGAATAACATGCAGTTAGGGCGCATGATTACAATAGAATCTCATTAAACATGCATAACATGTTTCAGAAGTAAAAAAAACTAATAATAATTATTTTACACAATTTTTATGACAATTTCCTACTTAAGGAATAGTAAGAACGTCATTGCGGTTTAAATTTGGTCTGTGTTGTAGGGCTTCAGAACTTTCTTTATATAAACGTTCATATTTATGTAAAGAAAGTTCTGAAGCCCTACTACACAGACCAAATTTAAACCGCAATGACGTTCTTACTATTCCTAAAGTATGGGAAATTGTCATACAAAATTGTGTAAAATAATCATTATTATTATTATTTATTTATTTATTTATTTATTTACTTCTGTAACACGTTACGCACGTTTAATGAGATTCTGTTGTAATCAAACATGCCCTAACTGTATGTTATTCCTAACTACTGTACTGATGATGTCCTAAGATACTTAGGATGAAATATTTATAATTAAATAATTTTTACTGTGGTTAATACGTGTGTTTCTTTTAATTATGAACTCACTACAGGTTTTGTTATTTAAAAAATAAAAAAAATTTATATTTGCTGCAGTATAGTAAAGTGGCTTTCTTCCAGCGTATTCTTTGGTGGGTATCAAGTGCATGGTCTGCAAGTCCTGAATGGCTGTATCAGTAAAACTGGATGTAGTCTTTGTGTTCGGATATCCTGATATTAGCTGTCATGCCTGTTTGGCCATAGTAGGACTGTTTACAACTGCATAGGACCTAGTATAATCCAGGTAGGTCTAGGGGAAGTGCCTGGTCTTTGGTGGAACAGATAAGGGATGCCAATTTCTTATGTTGTTTGTAACAGGTAGTCAGGTCATATTTTTTTAGGATTTTTCTTAGCTTTTCAGACATGCCCCAGGTGTGAAAAGGTAGCTAAAGTTCTTGATAAATATAATCATTATGACACTTTCAAGCAATACAATTTTTGTGCCCTATCAGGGTCATTCACATCCTTTTGCATATTCTGTTAGAGTGTATAAAGTTCCTTGTGCCTGCAACTTAGTCGATCATATGGATAATATATCTTGGACAGATCATATGGATAATATATCTCTCAAAATCTGTCTTGTAGAACATAGGAACTGCATCTGCAGTCATCTATATGGCAAGTCAGGACTGGCAGACCATGCTTTGGATTCTCTTTCACACAGAATTAAACGGAAGAAGAAGAATAAGACATCTCTGTTGCATAAATCTCTCATTTTCTTTCACTTCAGTTATCCTCTTGCTTAACAATATCCTTTTAAGAAGTCCCACCCAAAACTATTCAAATGTAATCCATCACTATTTTAGCTTCAGCCACTCCTCATATTCACTGAATTCATTCATTTACTCTGTTAACAAACTGTTGCTCCTTTTCTTTGCACAGCTCTTGAAATTACCTAATTCATTATCCTTGCTTGCTTTCTTAACTCATTGTCATACCTGGATTTCATACTGATCACTTTCTCCTTCTATGTCATTATCTTTCCCTCTCTTTAACAACCTATTTATGCATTTCTAACATTTCTGAAAGCATTCCTTCACATCCAAAGCTTCAGTCATCTTGGCTGTCTTTTCTCCTTATAAACAGCCCTTATATAACTCCTCCCTCCCCTTCTCATTCACCTTATTTGTAATAATGAAATGTCCATGTAGGGCCACCCATGAATCATGTATTACCTCTTTCACTGCGCTGCCATCCATATGATCCTTATTCACTCTTCAACTTTCACCTGCTACTGATTTAGCATCATCTAACATTGTGCATATATTTCATCTCAGATTTTCAGGTTCTTATTTTTTTTTATTTCTCTACTCCTCTTTCATCATGTGTACCTCTTATTCACCATCATTCTCTGGTCCAAATTGGGCTGTAGACAGCCAGAATAGAACTAATGATTGCAATGGATATAATGTTTGGATCACCATATATGGGTGTACAAACCACTACTCAAGCTCTATCTCTCTCCACACACACATATTGCAGAATGTAACTGATAGTGGTGAAATAGTGTTGGATCCTATTTCTTCTCACTCTATACTTTGGATCCGACATGATTACTACTACGATGTTCTTAACCTAAAAAATAGTTGCTAGTTGATTTCTAATACAAATATAGAGAAAATTTATATTTATAGACTGCGCCACTCTATATCTGGATTAGTTCAAGAATTGAAGATAAATCAACCCTCAACTATTACTCCTTAAAATATATACTGGCCGAGAATATTTAACTTACTTAATTTACCCGATTTGGTTCGAATATTTTATGAATGGTGCAGTAAAAGAGATTCAGGCAAAATACAACTTAAGGGTCAAAGCTGTATAACTGAGAGGAGACCTCCACATAGCCTTTAAAGGAATGCGGAGAACCGACCACGGCTTCTGACCTAATGTCCAATCCTCACCTTCTCGTGGTGCACCCTGTTGGGTATCTACTTTGATACTGAACGAACGAGGATGGGCTGGCAATTTGGGATTTAGCCGACCAAATTGTATTCTTATTGGTTAAACCAAAATAAAAAATGATGGTACAACATGACAAAATTTCATGCCGGCTAGGGCGTCGCCCAGTTAAACAAGGCCCCCGTTGTTTTTGCCAGGGAACCAGGGCAAACAGTGAAAAGTCAGCTACTGGAACAAATCTGAAAACAAACCCCAACTCAACATCACCAGAGTTAAAGATTGGTACTATCAACGTAAGAAGCCTGAATGGCAAAGAAATGGAGCTAGCTGAGGAATTAGATAAGTACCAGATCGACATAATAGGGGTGACTGAAACAAAAAAGACCAAAACTGGTCTTTTTTGTTTCTGAGATCTTTCTGAGCAGTAAATACAAAATGTTATATTCAGGCAATGACAATCAAGGATAAGAAGGAGTAGCCATAGTATTCAACACAAAATACGAGGCTAATCTTCTTGAATGGCAGTCAGTCTCAAGTAGAGTAATGTGGGCAAATATGAGAATGGGGAACTGGACAAAGAGACTTATTTGTGCCTATGGTCCCACAGAAGGTTCTACTAAGGTATAAGTGGAGGAATTTTTTGACGCTCTAGAAAAAGCAACTGACACAATGAAAAAGGAAAAGTTGGTCCTTGTTGGGGATCTAAATAGCAGAGTAGAAAATGATTGCGAGACATACAAAAATATTTTGGGAAAATTTGGAGAAAAGAGCAAAGCTAATAATAATGGCAAATATCTGTTGGATTTCTGCTCAGGACATGGACTGGTTATTACTAACACCATGTTCCAACATAAAAATGTGCACAAATTCACATGAAGAGAAGAGGCAAGGAATAAGAAAAGTCTCATTGACTATGTTATTGTTGATAGTGATGTTTTCTCCCTGGTGCAGGACACCAGAGTGTACAGAGGATTTGAAATTGGAAATGATCACTATTTAGTCTTGAGTAGGATAAAATTGAATTTCATATTGAAAAGAATAACATGTAAGAAAGTTTTAAAGCGAATAAAGGTTGAGCAGCTCTCAGATGTTAACTGTAGGCTAAAATACAGAAAGATTATTGAAAAGAAAATGAAAGAGTTTGAGAACAGGAATCAAACTTTGGAGATTCAGTGGCAAACTCTGAAGAAAACATTGATTGATTCTGCCAGAGAGGCATGTGGCGAGGTTGTGTGCAAGGATAAAAAAATCAGAACTCCCTGGTGGACACAGGAAGTTAAAGAGGCAGTGAAGGAAAAGAAGAAAGCATATCAAAAGTTCCTGTCAAATAAGTCAGCTTGTGCTCTTACAGAATACAGAGACAAATGTAAGAAAGCTAAACAGTGTGTAAAACTAGCTAAACAAAAGTCATGGGAGGACTTTGGCAAGAATATAGAAAATAAATATCAAGAAAGTGGCAAAATATTCTGGAGGTTGTTGAAGTAGCTTAGGAATGGAGGAAAGAGTGCTGTAAAAGCAGTTAGAGATGATAAAGGTGACATGAAAACAGGAGAAAAAGATATCCTTGAAGTATGGAGTAATTACTTTGAATAACTGCTAAATGAAACAAGCAGTGATGACAGTACAGTGATAAAAAACACTGACCAGGCATGCAGTCAGGAATACATATCCATACTTGAAGTAGAAAAAGCCATCAAAGGCTTGAAATGTGGAAAGGCAGCAGGAGTAGATGATATTCGACCAGAAATGCTGAAGTATGGTGGTATAAAAGTCTTACAGTGGCTGCACTGCATAGTTCAGAAAGCCCGGACAGAGGGACGAATTCCCGATGATTGGAGTAGAGCTCTCATAGCACCCATATATAAAAAGGGAAATAAAACTGAATGTGAGAATTACAGAGGTATTTCCCTACTGAGTATTCCTGGCAAGATCTACGCAAGTATACTTGAGAAACGGTTGAGAAGAATTGTGGAAGAAAAGCTTGGTGAAGAACAAGCTGGATTCAGGCCAAATAGAGGCTGTCAGGATCAGATCTTCACTTTACTACAAATAGTCGAGAAAGCATGGGAATATAACAAAGATCTGTATTTAAGTTTTGTCGATTTGGAAAAGGCAAATGACAAGGTGCCAAGAGAGAAGCTATTCAATACGCTGCAGTTATATGGTGTCAATGGAGCATTATATCAAGCAATACTTAGTCTTTATTTGAGTTGTAAGTCAGCAGTTAGAATTGAAGGAAGTACAGGAAGATGGTTTAATGTTAAATCTGGTGTGAGACAAGGATGTACATTATCCCCTCTGTTATTCATTATCTATATGGATCACATTATGAAGGAAAGTGGTATTAAACCTGATATCAAAATTGGAGATGTTAATGTCAGCTCTTTGCTTTATGCGGATGATGTTATACTTCTAAATAGATCCGCTACAAGTCTGCAAGATTCTCTAAATTGAATAACTGTTGTAATAGATATGATATGAAGGTCAGCAATAAAAAGACAAAGACAATGAAAATAGGCAGAATCATTGAAAATGTGAACTGTGTTGTGAATGGAGAACCTGTGGAACAAGTAAAATATTTCAGCTACTTAGGCACAATTTTTACCGAAGATGGTAAATTAAATATAGAAATAGACAACAGAATCAGCAAAGCTGGTATGGTGGGAAGTCAATTGAATAAATTCATATGGAATAAGAGAGAAATTAGTCGGAACACTAAATTAGCTGTATACAAGACAGTGTTCAAACGAGTTTTAACTTATGGATCTGAGAGCTGGGTCAGAAGTAAAACACTTGACCAAAGACTAGAGACCGCAGATATGAGAGTTCTGAGAAAGATTAGAGGCGTGAACAGATGGCATCAATGGCAATATCATATTAAAAATGAGGATATTAGGAAAGAATTTGACATTATCAGCATCCAGGAATGCATTAGCAGAGCTAATCTCAGGTGGTATGGTCACTTAAATAGAATGGGAGAGGAAAGATTAGCAAAACAAGTGTTCTCTGCCTGGTTGGCAGGAAAACGACCCAGAGGAAGACCAAGATATAGGTGGATTGATACGGTACAAAGTGCCTTAGACGATAGAAATATAAGATCTGATAATGTTGGAGTCTTGACAAGTAACAGACTGATTTGGAGGAAAATTGTAGATAGGAAGTTAGTAATGATGTAAATTTTTCATGTAGTACTGTCATATCCTGTACACCCCTTGAGGGTACATGGCAGGAATTTGATGATGATGATGATAAGTACAATCATTCAAACTCAGACAGTGGTTAATCTGTTATCTCTAATACAGTCTTCTTACATTTCCTTAAGTTCCAGATACAATAAAAATTGCAGTAACACATCTTCACAAACAAACACTTTTAAGTTTACACTTGAGGTAATTTCTGCAATAGTTACTGTTAGTATAAGGAAATTCTAGGATGAAACTCACACACCTCTCTGTATAGGAATATTAATGGTTGGAATAATCTTACCAATAATCTTCTATCTTCATCTACTTATACGTAAACACTTTTTATAACTGTAAACACTTAAACAGTATATGGCACTCATTAAATAAATCTTCTAAGCAATAACTGAATTAATCATCGGTCACTATACACATAAACAAACGTTCTTGAATGAAATACTACTGATCACTTATGAATTAAGGCAATACACAATAATTCCTTAACTTGAGGTTTTATATGTACAGCTATTCATTCTTCCTGCAATCATTTAATTCTTTAGGCAATATATTTCTAAGCACAGCTAACGGTAAATTTCAACTTTACAGCCTCTACTATTCTATAGATCTTCGTGCTTTGCTTCGAGGTTCTGTATGTCCTTGAAAGGTCGGCCCTGAAATTGAATCTCAATTCAAATATCGCTAGTCTATTTTGTAGTCACTCAGCTGTCTTCCGTAGCTATAATTGTTATTCTTCAACTTGTTAGCTAACTGCTTCTCGACTAGTAGACTTTATTAGCTACTTGAGTGACTTGCCGACTTGCTATTATCGCACTATGATTCCCGATGCCGAATGCTCCGATTCCATCCTAATGCCAATCCTCTCCTTTCTTCTTCTTCTTCTACAGCTTCTCCCACTTAAGTGGGGTCACTGTTTGTTATGAGTCTCCTCCACACCTTTCTGTCTTGGGCTGTCACCACATCCAAGTTCTTCATCTTCAAGTCCTCTTCTACCAGCTCCCTCCATCTCTTCTTTGGCCGCCCACGCTTCCGCCTTCCTTGCACATCCATCTGCATGACCCTTCTTCCCACATATTCATCCTCCCTCCTCATCACATGACCAAACCATCTCAACCTTGCCTCCTGTATTTTCGCTCCTAAGTTCGTAACTTTCACTGTTCCTCTGACATAGTCATTTCCCAGATGATCCTTTCTGGTCACACCGCACATCCACCTAAGCATTCTCATCTCTGCTACTTCCATCCTGCTGATGTTATTTTTCCTCAGGGCCACAGTTTCTATAGCATATGTCATAGCTGGCCTCACTACTGTCCTATAAATTTTGCCTTTCAGATTGATCGGCACCCTCTTATCGCATAACACTCCAGCTATCTCCCTCCAGTTCCTCCAACCCGCTTGTATCCTGCATCCCACTTCCTTCTCAGCTCCTCCATCTTCTTCCACTGTTGAACCTAAGTATCTAAAGTCTCTCACCTTCCTGATGACATTTCCTTCCAGCTCCAGATCTGTCTCCTGGCCACCGCCCACTGCGCAACACATATACTCTGTCTTACTTCTGCTCAGTCTCATACCTCTCTCTTCCAGTACTTTTCTCCATCTTTCCAGTTTAGTTTCCGCTTCTTCTCTTGAATCTACACACAGCAAGATGTCATCTGCATACAACATTGTCCAAGGTGCATCTTCTCTCACCTCCTCTGTTACTGCCTCCATCACAATATTAAACAGAAACGGACTTAATGCTGACCCTTGATGCAAGCCAACTGTTACTTGAAAACTTTCTGTCTGTCCCAAACAGGTCCGAACACTTGTCTTCACATTTCTGTACATTTCCCGCACCAACCTGACATATTTCTCCGGCACCTTCTTCTCCCTCAGACACCTCCAGACTTCTTGCCTTGGCACTCTATCGTATGCTTTCTCCAGATCAATAAATACCAGATGTAGCTCCTTTTGTTTCTCTCGATATTTTTCCATCTTCTGTCGTAACCCAAAGATAGCATCTGTTGTTGATCTACCAAGCATGAAGCCAAATTGTTCCTTTGCAATCTCCACCTCCTCCCTCAATCTACCATCAAGAACCCTTTCTAGGATCTTCATTGTGTGGGACATCAACTTTATTCCTCTGTAATTTTTACAGTCTTGTGCATCCCCTTTACCCTTGTAGATGGGAACAAGAGTACTCTCCCTCCATTCCTCGGGTATATTTTCCTGTTGGCAAACTTTCATGAACAGGTCCCACAGCAGGTCAATTCCCTCTTCTCCCAGTGCCTTCCATGCCTCCACTGGAATTCTGTCGGGGCCCACTGCTTTTCCATTCCTCATCCTCTTCATGGCCTCCGTCACTTCCATTCTACTGATGTTCTGCACTATCCCCTCAGAAGGCTGCCCATCTCCTCTGTGAGTCCTTGCATTTTCCTCATTCAAAAGTCCCTCAAAGTATATTTTCCATCTGTTTCTTATGTCCACAGCCCTCCATAATACTCTTCCTTCAGCATCTTTGATCTGCCTCACATGTAAGATGTCCTTAGCTGCTTTATTTCTACATTTCGCTAGTTGGTAAATTTTTCTCTGTCCTTCCTTTGTTTCTAATTGATCGTACAGATCTTGATATGCCATGGCCTTCGCCTGTGCCACAACTCTCTTGGCTTCTTGCTTTCTCTCTTTGTACACCTCTCTGTCCTCTTCCACTCTTGACTCATCCCACTTCTGCTTTGCCTTCCTCTTAGCTGTCACTGCCACTTGTACATCATTATTCCACCACCAACCCTCCTTCTGCTCTCTAATCTTTCCATATGTCTCACCAAGCACCTCGATTGCACAGCTCAGGATTACTTTTGAATTATGTTTCCACCAATCTTGTACACTTTCCAGTCCATCCGAAATCCTCTCTAACACTCTCTCCCTAAAACGATTCCTCACACTCTCCTCTTTCAAGCGAAACCACTTAATTGTCTTCATCCCATGGCAACCAGAAGTTCTTATCTTCGATCTTATTTTAAAGTCTGCGCACAGCAGTCGGTGTTGTTGTGCTACTTGATCTGTTGGAATTACTTTACAATTTGTCACAACCTTAAGATGTTTTCTTCTAGTCAAAATGTAGTCAATTTGTGAGCTGTTGTTACCACTTCTAAATGTTATCAAATGTTCTTCCCTCTTGAAGAAAAACGAGTTCACAATTGCCAGATCAAACGCTACTGCAAAGTCCACAACCCTCTCTCCTTCCTGGTTCATCATTCCCACTCCGTGGCCACCATGCACCCTTTCACAGTCTCTATTCTGTCTTCCTATGTGCCCGTTCAAGTCTCCTCCGACAATCACCATCTCTCCTCTCTCCTTTCTCTCTCTCTCTTAATAATCTAATCTCCCCCTTAATTTTCAGCATTCTTTCCTTTTTATATCCATTCTTCCGGCCTAAATCGTTTGTGTGATTTCTTTCTAAAACTCTTTTCAATAAACCTTCTCACGTGGCGTTCCAAAAACGTGCTCACTATCTAACATACGTTTCCATGACAACAAAACAAAATATAATAAAATTGAGCTATTGCATAACGTTAAACTTTTACAAATAGGAATAAATAGAGAATATTTACATTTCAAATAATGCGCAGTTAAATTATCAAATACAAGTTCTTATAATATTAACATAGTAATAATTAAAATAGCTTAATAATATTTAATACAGTCTTATCACTATTAATACATATATCTTTGATTAAATAATTAGATATTAGACAAAATTAAAGTAGTATATGAATATTAAATTGTAAAATAAGTTGTTTACATTAAATAATATTTACAAGTCTAGCTTTTGTGATGGAAGATTATGTTGGATTCTGAGGCAAATAATAATTACTTTAATCTCTACATAATCAGAATCCAACAATACCACTACTGCTACACCACTTGGTGAAATACCACTTCTGTGAAACACCGCCACCACAGTGGTAAATTAAAAGGTTGGGAGAGCAGAGGAGAGACTTAATTTGTTGCTCACCCCCCTTTTTTTTTTCCCTCTACCAGTAAGATTATTGTTGTTTTTCAGATTTGCTTAAGACATCATGGAAGGGCTCACCATTTCTTCATCTTAAGGATACAGCTTTAAAACTATTCTTTTACAGGATGGCTGCCCAATAGTATACTGGACTGAATCTAATGGTAATGCTCATGCTAGCTAATGAATAATCTTGCAATTGCTGTTCTGCAATGTGTGTTTGGAGAGAGAGAGAGAGAAAGCTTGAGTAATGGTATGTGGAGTTTTGACAAAACAACCATTTTTGAGTTGGTTAAAATAAGCCTTCATGTATGTAAAAAGAAATAGATCACATGGGGAAAATGGAAACATCCTCAAAACCTTGCAGGTCCACTTTACAAACATATATATTCTTGGTTCAAATCACGTTGAAGTTTCTTTGAATCTCCAATATTCCATAACACATTTACATTTTTAGACTAAAATGCAAATTTTTTTTTTTTTTTAATCACTAGTCATATCACTTTCCCATTTATGCACTTTTGAACCTTTTTTGTTTTTATCTCCAAGATGGCATTTATGCATGTGTTTGTGGTGATATTTCAGAGTATCAGAGTGTTTTGAATCTTCTTCTTTTGCCTCACTGTTGCTCTCTTGATTCTATCAGTCATTCTGAATTTTTGATTTCCTTCATTTAAATCAGGGGGTCGCAAACTGGCAGCCCGCGAGCCGGATATGAAATACCACTTACGTGATATTGCGGATACGCAAAGGCTTCGTATCTGCCCCGCAACCTTAATGATTTCTTTTCTAAAAATCAACGTTTCTAACATCCTGCAGGGATTGAAACAGAAAAAATTCAAACTTCTAAATGTTTTATGACAGCTTTAAACAAAAGTAAAACTTATTACCATAATTCTTTGTACATATTTCTATCATCAAATGTTGGCAACACTGAATGGAAGTTACTCGTCATGAAGCCATTTTAATCCACGTGATACACGTCAATAAGTTACAGGTTACCATTGTCGTATGATAGCGTGTTTATAAAAAGTTACCTCAATAACTTGGTAAACCGGTTTTTAAAAAGGAATGCACTTCATAACGTGAAGATTACAAGCAAGGTTGCAGCAGCAGATCAAGATGCAGCCAAAAATTTTCAAGAGAAGTTAGCCAAAATTATTGAAGATAGTGAATATTGTCCCGATCAAGTGTTTAACGCTGATGAAACAGGATTGTTTTGGAAGAAAATGCCTAGTCGAACTTACATCGCAAAGTCTGAGAAAAAAGCAAGTGGGTTTAAAGCAAGCAAAAATCGAGCAACATTGTTACTTTGCAGCAATGCATCAGGAGATCAAATATTGAAACCCCTCCTAGTAAATCGATTTCTAAGACCACATGCTCTAAAAAACAAAGATCTAAAACTGCCGGTACATTGGATGGCTAATACAAAAGCCTGGGTAACAACTGCTGTATTTACTGAATGGTTCAATAAGTGCTTTGTTCCAGAAGTGGAAACATACATGAAGCAAAAAGCTCTCGATTTTAAAGTTTTATTAATTGTTGACAATGCACTAAGTCATCTACATTTAGAACATCCAAATGTGCAGGTAGTGTTTTTTCCACTCAATACAACAAGCATTACTCAGCCATTAGATCAAGGTATAATTGCTATTTTTTAAAAATATTACGTTAAGCACCCTTTTCAATTTATATTGGATAAACTAGAATAATAGCAACTGACGTTTGGAAAAAATTTTCTATTTTGGACTGCTTAAATCATGTTGCATTTGCTTTCGCTGAAATAAGACCACAAACTTTACATGCTTGCTGGAAAGCAGCTTGGGCTGAAAGTATTGCAAACAGTGCAACCCTGCAAGCATCTACATTATCAGCTGAAATCATTACATTGGCACATGAAATTGGTGGAGAAGGTTTTGATACATTTAGCCAGAATGATGTAGACGAATTATTTGTGGATAATGCCTTAAGTGACTACGATATTATTGGATATCGATTAACTTTAGATATCATCAAAGATTCAGAAGTGAAGCGGAAGAAAAATCTGTCCCCCTCACTGCAAATATAATTCAAGAAGGTCTTGAACTGTGCAATAAATTGGAAAATCATTTTCTTGTTAATGACACAAATTCTGAACAAGCCTTTAAATTCCAACGTGAGCTGAAGAACTGTATGTCTGGATATCGCGAGCTGTATAAAAAATTAGTGAAATCATCATTGCAAAGTTTAATCACTGATTACATTGTCAGAAGAAAAAAATCAGCACAGAACGAGGGTGAAACTAATTCTGTTTGTGAAGAACCATTGCCTTTACCATAGAAATCTGGTGATGAAAGTGGTTTTGCACCAGTTTGCAAACGTTGCCGAATATTGTCTAATAGCGATGATAATTTTGATGACAAAATATTAAAAAAAAACAAAATGTTACTTTTCAATAAAATTAAATGAATAAAGCTTTAAAACCAACTTAGGTATTCTTATTTTCATGAATTTTCATAAACTTTTTTATGCGATTTTAGGTTTATTTTAATTCATTGCTTCAGTTTTAGCAAATTATGGAACGTATCCCTGATTTTTCAACCTAAGTTAGGCCTTTTTTGTGCGATTTTTTTATATGCGGTTTTCTGTGGAACATATCTAACGCATAAAAAGAGACCCTACTGTACATAATTTTGACTTACAAAAATAAAGATTTTTATCTACAAGTCCTTTTTTTAATTTGATTTTGATCCTGAAACCTGACATCTTTTCCTCTGTACTAACATGTCAATATCTGATTTTTTCGTTTCGTGTTGCAATATGAAGTATTGCATTTAATCTAGAATCTTTTATCCGTGGAACTTTGACTTATTTAGTTTCATAATTGAAAATAATTGCTCACATACATAGGTGCTTCCAAAGATTGACACATTTTTGCACAATAAATTTTATATTTGGGATATTTACTGCCTAGGTATTTATAAAAATTTGGTATACCAACTTCGTTATATTTATTTTTTAGTTCAGTATTGCACTGGAGTTAAATTACTTCCATTTGTAATTCTTCGTCAACATTTTCAAATTGGTTGAAATCAGAAAAATCTTTTTTCAAATTTAATTTTCAATTCTTCAATTTGAGGAATGTACTTTCCAGCATCATTATTATTTTGAGAAATTGATTTAAGTGTAGGAAAGTGAGCTAAATTATTCTTTGCCAGCTGGGTTTTCCAAAGATAGACTTTAGCCAGAAATGACTTCATTGAATCATACATGTGACATATCAACTGTTCACATCCTTGCAGAGCAGCATTCAAAGTGTTTAAGTGGCTTATTATGTCAACTAAAAAGGCTAAGTCTTTGCACCAATCTTCATCAGTGAACTGAGGAATCAGTTTTCCTTCAGATGAAGTAAACATGTAAATTTCTTTTAAGAGTTCAAAAAATCTTTTTAAAACAACGCCATGACTAAGCCACCTAACCTCTGCATAATATAGCAAACTGCTGTATTGTGAATCCGATTCATCCAACAAAGCATTGAATTGACGATGATACAAGCCATGAGAGCATATCCAGTTTAATGTTTTAATTACTACACTCATGACGTGTTCCATCTTTAGTTTTTTAGCACAAAGTGACTCCTGGTGTATTATGCAATGAAATGATTTAAGTTTGTCCTTGCACAACATTTCCTTTTTCATTTGAAGTTTTGTAACAAGTCCAGCATTAACACCAACCATAGCAGGAGCCCCATCTGTAATCACATTTACTAATTTTGACCAGTCCGCATGAGCATTTTCAACTTTTCTCAAAGCACAAATATAAGTCATTTCCTGTCGTTGTTTCTGACATAAGCACTATATCCAATAGTTCTTCAGTCACATTCATATCGTCAACGCCACGAATAAATATTGCTAACTGGGTAGTATTAATAATGTCTGTACATTCACCAACTGCAATGAAAAACACTACAAAACTTTTTTTTTTCATGCAATATATCTTGGAAGTTCTCTGCTATATCTTCAACACGCTCCGCAACTGTATTTCCTGATAGGCTTATACTTTGAAATGCCTGCTTTATTTCTGGACATATGATTTTGACTGCACTTAAAATACAATTTTTAATAAATTCTCCATCAGTAAAAGGTTTCGAAGCCCAAGCAATTTTTTCACTTACGATGTAACTACAGTTAACAGCAGCATCACTTGTTCTGATAACATTCGAAAATATCCTCTGTTGAAACTTCAGTTCATTTTTTAAATCTAAGTTTGTCATCATGCATCTTTTCTGTATATTTATCACAGTTCTTATGGTTTGTTTCATAATGCCATTTTAGGTTATATTCTTTCACCATGGCGACACTTTGTCTACATATCAAACATGTTGGAATATTTTTTTACTTCCACAAAGAAATATGCCTTCTCCCATTTTTCTTGAAAGGTTCTGCCTTCTTGACCTATTTTTCTTTTTTTAACTCTAAATTCAGACATTGTTATGAGTAAAAATTGCTTCATTTGTTCATAAAACCAAAGAGCTTTTTGTTTAATTAAATAACCACTTATAGGAATTTTTCTTTGAGTTAATTCTTCAATCCAAATTGTTAGCGCTCATTCCTTTTTTTCTAATAAAGCATCTCTTATTTTCTTATTGCGACTTCATTCTTTTTAATTACTCTTTTAGTAGATTCGCCTAAATTAAAATGTTTACCAATCACCGTAGATCCCTCTCCTTTTGCTAAGCGATCTAAAATTGCAGTTTTCATTTCCGAAGAAATTGCTATTCTTTGGTGCTTTCTTTCCACCACTGGGCCAAATTTAATTATTTATTAATAATTAATGATCCATTATTAATTAATAATAAAAATCAGCTAATTTAACAATTAATTATTAATTAATACATTACAAAATAACCAAGGTGTTCCATGAAAATTTCAGGATTTGTGAAGTGTTTCTGTCGTAGGAAAAGTTTGGGAAATGCTGGATTACCCTATTATCGGAATGGATTCTCCTTCTGTTGACATGCGCAGAAGTGTCGAAAGGTCTCGTATCTGTGGGCATGCACCGCATAACTTCAAATCCACATAAAAAGAGACCCGAGTGTATTTAAATAATTTTATTAAAGTATGAATAAAATGTAATTGAACTTATATTTTCTAGACTTGTTATATTTTTAAAATTTAAAAATAAAAATGGTTATAAATTTAAAATTTAAATAGTGTTGTAACTGTTTACGTTTGGAGAAACTGAGTATTTCACAATAGGTAAAAGGGTGCGACAAGGATGTATTTTATCTCTGCACCCGTTTAACTTGTACAGCGAATACATTTTAAGAATTGCAGGGCTGGAGGAATCTTCAGTTTGAATTAAAATTGGTGGGAAAAATATTAATAATTTGAGGTATGCAGGTGATACCACCTTGCTAGCAGAATGCAAAGATTTGGAGGAACTTATTATGAAAATTAAAGAAGAAAGTGCTAAATATGGGCTTAAACTTAACCTCAAAAAGACAAAAGTTATGGCAACGTGTGAACTTAATGATTTTGAAGTGGATGGGGAGAAAATGGAAGCAGTAAACAATTTTATGTTCCTGGGATCCCGAATTGATAAAGATGGTTATTATACCGAAGAAGTTAAAAGATTATTATTACTCGGAAAAAAAGCAATGACAAATTTAAGCAAGATCTTTAAAGATAAAGATATTAGCCTCACAACAAAAATCAGAATCGTGAAAGCAGTGGTATTCCCTGTGGTGCTATATGGATGTGAAAGTTGGACCCTGAGAAAGAGTGAAAGAAGGAAGATAGATCCATTTGAATTATGGGTTTGGAGATGCTTACTAAGAATACCATGGACTGCAAAGCAAACTAATAACTCAGTGATAGATAGAATAAAGCCAGATTGCTCCCTTGAAGCTATGAACATCAAGCAAAAATTGTCATACTTCGGACATACTATGCGAGCAAATGACAGTCTGGAGAAGATGATGATGCTTGCTAAAGTTGATGGAAGCAGGATAAGAGGAAGACCAAGAATTAGATGGGTGGATGGAGTTAAAGAAGCAACTGGAGTGCGCTTGGAAGTTCTGAAAGTCATGGTCAGGGACAGATCGGAATAGTAAGTGTATGTTTGTGGAGTCACCAGGAGTCGGAAACAACTCAATGGATCATAACAACAACAAACAACTGTTTACGCAAGTTGTAAAGGCCTGGCAACAAAAGAGACTTTGTTAGAGCCTTTCTTTTTTTAGTTTATGTTTTGGTTCACAGAATAATATTGAATACGGCCTGCGTCTAATATACCGGGTGATTATAAAATAATGTCAAGTGTTCAGAGCCCTCTATCGAGTAATGTACTGGACGAAACACACCAATATTCGGTAGATGTACACAATGGAATATGGGAATTCGATTTAATGGAAAAAAAGTACCAAAAGTCGCCAACAGGAGAAATTTTGGCACTGCCTAATTAATTTTAGTAGGTGTGACTAATGAATGACTAAATGGCAATGAGAGACAGCACACATCAATTTCATGACGTTTATTGTTAATTACAAATGAGGTTCAATATGACCACCATTCTGATGTTTCAGGAACTGCATGCGGTGCACGACATTTTCCACAGTGGCTCGCAACATATCGGAATTGATTTGTCTCACATGTAACGTTATTCGATCTTTCAAAGTTGGAATATCGGGTACATGTCCTTGATACACAATGCTTTTAAGAAATCCCCACAGCCAAAAGTCACAAGGATTGAGATCAGGCGATCTCGGTGGTCATGGCGTGGGAAATGCACAACTGATGATTCTTCTGTCAGAGAAATGTTGTCGCAAAGCACGCTGTACCTGAAGTCTGATGTGGGCTGGTGCACCATCCTGCATGAAGATGGTCGAATCGAGACATCATCTTTGCTGCAGTTGTGGAACCACAAAGTTCTGTAGCATATTGGCATACCTGTTAGCATTGACAGAACAGGTACTGGTCCATTTTGGCGATTTTCCTCGTAAAAGTATGGACTGACGATAAAAGATGCCGTAAATCCGCATCACACGGTAACTTTGATCGAGTGGATAGGCATCTGCAGACACGTGCGGATTAGTTGCAGCCCAAATGCGACAGTTGCGTGTGTTAATATCGCCGTTCAAATAAAAGTGCGCTTCGTCACTCCATAAAATCTGCCACGGCCATGCATCATCCACTTCCATGCATGCTAAGAATCTCAAAGATAAGTGGTTGTTGTATATGCGATATCCGTTTGCCAGGATATTGCTCGTGCACTGCTGGTAACCTGCACATTCGTCATCACCTGTTCCACAATAGCAGTTGCAACTTGTTGGTGATTGATTGGTTTGCATCCCCTGCCTACCTGCACTGCTAGAGTTCCAGTAGTTTGAAATCACCGAATCAGTTTTTGTAAGTTTGTTACGCTAATCGGTCCTTTTCGTAAATTTTTCATATGCCGAAAATCACAAAGGTAAGCACTGGCATTATTGTTCTGCTGATAATAGAGTTTGACTAACAAAGCACGCTCACTTTAGGTAAGTGGCATCGAAAAGCAGTTTGTCTATGAATGATAAGAAATCTCACAGCTTTCCTTTTATTGCATGATCACTCACAAGAAATGCGATAATGCAAATTAATGCATTTTACTCGGTAAACTGCACCAAAATTTCCCCTGTTGGCGACTTTTAGTACTTTTTTTTTTCGTTAAATCGAATCCCCATGTTCCACTGTGTACGTCTATCGAATATTGGTGTGTTTCGTCCAATACATTACTCACTAGAGGGCTCTGAACACTTGACGTTATTCTATAATCTCCTGGTACATCTAATTGACTGGCCCTTTGCTGCGTTTGAGTTTGAGACCCCTGATTTAAATGCTCTTTTTTTTTCCCCCACTCCAGTCCAATTTTTCTAGTAGTTCAGTCATCTTCCTTATTTCTCACAGAAAAAAAGGATTGTTTTTTCTGTGAGAAATAAGAGAGGATTGAGTTTTACTTGATTGAGAGATTCCATGAGCTAGAGATTCAAATCTTATTAACTTCAAAACTAGCAAAACTCAGTCCTGTCTTTTTTCTCCCAGGAAAAAAAACAAAAAGAATCCTTTTCTTCCATTTTACTTTTGAGAGTATATAAGTCTCTGGACAAAATAAGACCCTCTCTTTTTTAGAATAATGTAATCCTCTGATCTTTCTTGGTTGGCATAAACATCACAAATATTGCCTCTTCATTATTTCATAAATTAGGTTCATTTTTGCATGAGGCATTATTTTACTTCTAAACACATATTAACTTTATACAAATCACAAATCTATTCCTGGCATTGAATACTTTTTTCACATTTCAAGTGGTGATCCTAAGAGATGCTTAAAAATTTTTGACTCAGTACAACAGAATGCTTGTTTCTTAGTCCATTTGAAATTACATTGAGGCATCTAAATCTTGAGGACAGTGTATTATATCTGTTAATTGCATATTTTCTTGCCAGTTTGCTTGTTTGAAAAACCCAAGTTTTCATGCAGAAAATCCTGCCACTTATTATGAGACAAAACAACTCATGTTCTGTAGAAAAGCTTATAAAGGTTCTTTGCATTCTGGACAGGATTCGAATCTAGATTTTTCCAGCCGTAGAAGACTGGAAAGGTGAAATGTTGAGAGATTGATGACCCAATCTCTCAACATTTCAGCAGCATATTAAATTCTAAGCATCCTCTAATTTTAGACTAAAATTGAAAACTTATTATGGTCCTTCTGAACCAGTTAGAACTACAGAAGCAAAAACCATTATGAGGCTACACAAAGCACCCCACCATTTTTGTTATGCTGTAATCTGGTTTATTCAAGAAAATAAACAGGTTAATATTTTATGATTTTTAATGAAATTTATTACTGGTTTAATGTTATTAGGTGTTTATAATTTGTAATTCAAACTATTTTTAATATTAGCATTAATTTTTTTTAGAACTTCCTTAGCAGAATCTGAACTAGAATACAATCCAACTCACACCAGGTAATTTTACTTTTGCATAGAGAATTCATAATTTAGTGGTGTTTCCATTTTAATTTATCTGTTTAATTTGCATTTCTAGATATAATAAATAAACTTGTATGTACTAATAATCAGGATATACATATGTTTTAGGTATTTTGTCAATGTAGTGATTGAAAGTTTGTACCAAGAGATGTTCTATCTGTAGTCCTATTTATGACACACTTGGGGTTATGATTTATTGAATGGTACACTCTCTCTCAAGTATCATTAAAGCAGATGATGGGTTTGAGAGGTGGAGAGTAGTTGAAGTCTAAGGAAGAATGATGCAATAAGAAGCTAGAGTCCTGTATTGGAACATTTATATTAGATTATCCTGCTGGTCAAAACAGTTGGAATGATGCTTCCCCATAGAGAAGGTAAATTAGAATTGTAGTAAGCATGTTAGTATCAGAGAAGCCAAGCTCTTGTCCAGATATTTAATATTATTAGGAAGTCATTCTTGTTTAAGTTGGGCACATATTGATTCTTTCTATCACTTCTTTGATGCATTTTTCATGCTAATATTTGGTTTTGTGCATTGTTTCGATGACCTTCAAATTCTGCAACAGGTATCCAGAGTTTCATGATCTTGAAACTGGTATATATATATATATATATATATTTTTTTTTTTTGTTAAAAAAAATAAAAAAGGAAAAGAATACATTCTGTTAACACATGCACAGTTACTATCATCATAAGCATCAGTTGCTTTGAATGTATTTAAACCAAACCAAAAACCAGTGTGCTAGCTGACGTGACTTATTAAAATCAATATACTTAAACATAATTTTTGTATATGATTTCTTCTTTTCATAGATGGGTTACTTCTTTAACTTCTGTGTCCACCATAGTAGTTTTGCCATTTAGTCTTTAAGGTTTGGTCCATATTTTACCCCTTCCCCCCAAGTGATATTTGTGGATTTGAGTTTATGGGGGGAGGGGGGTCACTTAAAGATCAAATCTAGGTAACTGCAAGAAGAATTCCACACGTTTTAAGGAATACAGTGAGAAAAACCAACTGGGGGCTTCTGAACATGATGCACAATTCTCACTTTCTCATGGTGCATCCTGCAAGTTGGTATATACCTGGATACACAACATACAAGTATGGGCTGACAGTTTGAGATTTAGCCAACCAAATTATACTCTGTGTTGGCTTAAAACAAAAGACGATGATGCAACAAAATTTCCCAGTTAAACAAAGCCCCTGCTGTTTTCATTAGGGAGTGAGGACAAACAGCAAAAATCTGCTGGAGAAAATCTAAATCAGTACAATACAGTTCAAGGCAGGCATCATCAACACAGCAGAAGTGGAACTCACAGAACCATGTCAACAGAATTGGATTTCAAAACAAAGAAGATGACAACAGTTGAAATTCTTCTAAGTAATAACTACAAGATACTATATTCAAGTAATAATGATAAGGAGAAGGAAGGAGTAGCTATAGTATTCAACCCTAAGTATGAAAATAATCTTTTTGAATGCCAGGCAATTTCAAGTAGAGTGATGTAGCAGACATAATCAAAAAGGGGAAATGGACAGTGAGACCTATTTGTGCTTGTGTTTCCCATTGAAGAAGAAAGGAAGTGGAGAAATTTTTAGGGTCATTAGAGAAAGCAGGCAACATAAAGAAAAGGAAAAGTTGGTCCTTGTTGGAGATCTAAAAAGCAGAGTAGGAAATGAGTGCCAGACACACACAGAAAAGTGTTTTGGAAAAATTTGGAGAAAAGAGCATAGTTGATAATAACAGTAACCATCTACTGAATTTTTGTTCAGGAAATGGATTGATCATTACTAATACTGTGATCCAACATAAAGATGTGCACTAATTCACATGGAGGAAAGAAAACAGAAATAAGAATAGTCTTATTTGATTATAGTATTGTTGATAATGATACGTTCATGCTGTTTCAGGACACAAGAGTATACAGGAGATTTGAAATATAAAGAAATCACCACCTTGTTTTCCAAAGAATACAAATGAATTTCAAATTGAAAAGAAAAATGTGGCTAAAAGTTTTAGAAAAGAATCAAAGTTGAGAAATTTTCATAGGTGAACTATAGACTAAAATATACAAATATTAATAGATTTTAAAAAAATAAGAGTTTCAAAAGAAGAATCAAACTTAGAAACTCATTCGCAGAATCTGAAGAAAACATTCATTGATTCAGCTGGAGAGGCATGTTATGAAGTTGTTTGCAAAGATAGAAAAATCCAAACTCCGTGTTGATCTCAGGAAGTTAAAGAGACATTCCTGGAAAAGAAGCATGCTTATTGAAAGCGGTCAGTACATAAATCAGCATGTGTGCTGAGAGAATGCAGAAGAACATATAGAAAAGTAAACAAATATATAAAAGTAGCTAAACAGCTGGCAAGAAATCAAAAGATATATATCAATAAAGTGACAAAATGTACGACATTGAAAAAGATTAAAAATGGAGAGAGAGTACTGTGAATGGAATTGTATGAAGACCACTTATTTGTCTTTCTATTGCTGACCTTCATACCATATCTATTACAACAGTTATTCAATTTAGTCAGAGAATCATGCAGACTTGTAGCGGATTTATTTAGAAGTATAACATCGTCTGCATAAAGCAAAGAGCTGACATTAACATCTCCAATTTTGATATCATGTTTAATACCACTTCCTTCATAATGTGATCCATATAGATAATGAATAACAGAGGGGATAATGTACATCCTTGTCTCACACCAGATTTAACATTAAACCATCTTTCTGTACTTCCTTCAATTCTAACTGCTGACTTGCAACTCAAATAAAGACTAAGCATTGCTTGATATAATGCCCCATTGACACCATATAACTGTAGCATATTGAATAGCTTCTCTCTTGGCACCTTGTCATATGCCTTTTCCAAATCGACAAAACTTAAATACAATCCTTGTTATATTCCCATGCTTTCTCGACTATTTTTCGTAAAGTGAAGATTTGATCCTGACAGCCTCTATTTGGCCTGAATCCGGCTTGTTCTTCACCAAGCTTTTCTTCCACAATTCTTCTCAACGATTTCTCAAGTATACTTGCATAGATCTTGCCAGGAACACTCAGTAGGGAAATACCTCTGTAATTCTCACATTTTCAGTTTTATTTCCATTTTTATATATGCTATGAGAGCTCTACTCCAATCATCGGGAATTCGTCCCTCTGTCCAGGCTTTCTGAACTATGCAGTGCAGCCACTGTAAGACTTTTATACCACCATACTTAAGCATTTCTGGTCAAATATCATCTACTCCTGCTGCCTTTCCACATTTTAAGCCTTTGATGGCTTTTTCTACTTCAAGTATGGATATGTAGTATTGGTGTAACTGTGACAAACAAGACTAAAATCAGGTGAGATCCTACTAAATAATAACAGGATGTTATATTCAGACAGTAATAATCAAGGAAAGGAGTAGCATTCAGCACCAAAATGAATATCTTGAATGGAAGTCAGTTTTAAGTAGTTATGTGAGGAAACTTCAAAATGGGGAAATGGACAGTGGAACTTGTTTGTGCCTGTGTTTCCACAGAAGGTTGCTCTAAGAAAGAAGTGGAGGAATTTTTCAAATTGTTAGAGCAGGCAGCTGACATAAAGAAAATGGAAAAGGTGATCCTTGTTGGAGATCTAAACAGCACAGTAGGAAATGAAACTTAACAGGCATTTGCTGGATTTCTGCTCAGCATACGATCTAGTAATTATTAAAAAAAGTTACAACGTAAAGACATGCACAAGTTCACGTGGAGGGAAGACATCAGAAATAAGAAAAGTCTCAGTGACTGTTATTGTTGATAGTGATATTCATGCTGGTTCAGGATACAAGAGTGTGCAGAGGATTTGAAATCGGAAGTGATCATCACTTAGATATAAATAGGATAAATATGAATATCACATTGAAAAGAACAATATGTAAGAAAGTTTTTTAGAACATTCTTGCATAATGTTCTTTTAAAGTTGAGCAGCTTTTACAGGTAAACCATGGACTCAACTATACAAAAATATTCATTTTTCTTGAATATACTTTGAAAACAAAAACCAAATCTTTGATAAGTGGCAAATTGTAAAGAAAACATGGATTGCTTGCTTCAACTTGGGAGGCATGAATTGAAGTTTTCGGCAAGGATAGAAAAATAAGAACACAATGGCAAACACAAGAAGTTAAAGACGTAGTCCTGTAAAAGAAGAAAGGATACCAAAACTCCTAGCATGTAAGTCAGCAGATGTCCTAAAAGAATACATGGAAAAAGGTAAGAGAACAAAGTTATGTAAAAAAAAGTAGATAAGCAAAAAGTTTATCTATTTTATTCTTATCTACTTGGTGAAAAGGAATCACATATGATAGAGGTGAAAACTGAAGATAAGATATCCTAGATGCCTAGAGTAATTACTCTGAAAGACTGTTAAATGAAAGAAGCAGTGATGGAACAGTAGTAGAAAATTTTCAACAGAAATGTAAACAGAACATGTCAATACTTGAGGCAGAGAAAGCCATCAAAATCTTGAAATGTAGAAAGGAAGCTGGTGTTCATGATATTCAACCAGAAATGCTCAATTATGGTGATATACGAGATGTAACAATTTAATTATCAGAATGCATCTGTAAAGAAAATCTATGTTCGGACATCTATACATTAGTGGCTACTGTTGCCTCGAAGTAGTTCCCTTGTGCATTTATACACTGGTTTAGATGGCATTCCCATTTTTGGAAACAGGCCTGTAACTCTTTTTTCAGAACACTCTTGAGTTCCTTTATCACATTATGCTGGATATCAGCGATGTCATAAAATCTTCGTCCTTTTAGTGCAGTCTTTAATTTTGGAAACAGCCAGAAATCACAGGGAGCTTAGTCAAGTGAATAAGCAGTATGACCTAATTTGCTAATCGATTTTTTGGCCAGAAACTCTCATGATGAGCATACCTGGCACATTGTCGTGATGGATGATCCACTTGTCAGGCCACAATTTAGGTCTTTTTCTCTGAACAGAATCTTATTATCTTTTCAACACCTCTAAATACCTCTAAACAGCATTGTTCGTTGACTGTTTGACCCTGTTCAGTGAATTCATAGTGAACTATCCCCTTGATCAAAGAAACACCAGCATGGTCTTGAACTGTGAATGTGACATGCATGCTTTTTTCGGACGTGGCAAATTCGTGGTTTTCCACTGCATGCTCTGGCGTTTTGTTTCAGGACTGTACTGGAAGTACCAGGTTTCATCACCCGTAATTACTCTTGGAAATGTGCGTATTTGTAGAAATATCAGTCACAACTTGAAGCCGCCACTGCTTCTGTTCGTCCATCAAGATCCAAGGCACAAACTTCACAGAAATCTTTCGCATACCTAATTCTTCAGCTAAAATTACCTGAGTGTTTCTCGATTCATTTGCAATTTATCAACCATTAATTGCACAATTAATCATCTGTCAGACCATACTAAATCTCGCACTCTGTGTTTGTCATTTTGTTTTTGGCTACCCACTTCTGGGGTTGTTGTTTACATCTTGCCCACCTTTGAATCACTTATACCACTCAAAGACACTTGACTTTTTCAGAGCATCCACACTATATGCCACTTTCAACAGCTCCAACGCTTCAGTAACAGTTTTGCCGATTTTCACACAAAATTTGATGTTAACACGCTGTTCCATATTTCGATCCCACATTTTTATGCTAAATTTACACACATTTCTCTATTGTTTTTGCAATAGCCAACTAGCAAATGGCTCTATTGTCTTGGGATTTAATCATGCATTAGTTAAAACATACAAACACGATTACTCATGTGATCCCAACCAAATCACCACACGAATGACACTGTGACCATTCAGAGAATTAAATTGTCACACTTCGTACAAGTTTTGCAATGTCTACACTGCATAAATCACAGTCCCTGGTCAGAAGGTTTACCAGAGACTGTGATTTGGTTGAATCTGCTTTCATCATTTCTAATGTAATTCTATCTTCTCTTGGCATTTCATTATTTTTCATATCTTTTAATGCTTGTTCTATTTCAAAATGTTATATTTCTGGAATACTTTTGTCTTCCTGTTCTTCTAGCCTTCCATATAATACTATTTTCAACAGTTCTTGTGGTATTATACAATTCTGAAAAATACTATCTAGTCCTTTCTACTATGCTTTTTTATCTTTGATATCTCATCCAGTTTCATCTTCTAGTGTTATCATTTCTTTTTTTCCTATTGTGAGATTGTTTCATAGTGCTTTCATATTTTGTTGTTGTCTATTGTTTCTTGTATCATTTTATTTTCTTTAATATTTTTCTGATGCTTTTATTTATTTCTGTTAGTTCTACTGTATTATTTTTCTTTTTCCAATTAGCTGTCTTCTTTTTTTTTTTTTTTTAAGTTATTTTTAGCCTTTCTTATATACACTTTCTATAATGATTAGATTAAGATTTTCCTCTATATTATCCATTTGTGGATTTTAGTTTTCAATCATGCTATTTCTTTGATTGTATAATTTTTTTGCAAGGTCTTCTTGATATAATTTTTTGTTGGCTACTAATGTGTCATTATTTATCTTTACATATTATGTTTCCTCTTGTGAATTTTTTCTTTTATTGTTATTTTCCCTCTAACTATTCTCTGATCACTTCCTATGCCTATTTGATCGATGACTGAAACATCTTTAAATATTCTTATATGAGATGATAAAATATAATCTATTTTACTTTTTGTTTATTCATTTGAACTAATCCATGTCCATTTTAGATTTGGTCTTTTCTTGTAAAATGTATTCATAGCATTCAACTGGTTCCTCAACATGAAGTTTAACTTCATATTTCTTCTTTCTTCAACTTCTTCATAGTTGCTGGTTGGGTTGGTGCATCTATTTGTACTATCTTAATGGTTTTCTTTATTAATAATAGAACATGTATAGACCACAGTAATAACTTTAATTAAATAAAGGTACAAATATTTCATGCTGAAAATAACATTACATCCTCAGTGTAGAACAAACAGTTAAAAGGAATTGAATACAAAGTATAGAACAGTCGGTGGATCATCAAATAAATTGTTACCGCGTGCCAGAAGATTAATTACTAAATTATTATTAAATAATTCTTTAAAGATAATAAATTCATTGATGGTTGCATAAAATAAGAGTCTCCCAAACTTTTGGGAGAGAGAGAGACAGTCATTTCGATTTAAATTCGGCCGATGTAAGAGGGCTTCGCAACTTTCTTTAAAAAGACGTTCATATTTATATCTACATCTATTTATTTATTTAATTAAAGTTATTACTGTGGTCTATACGTTTTTTATTATTAATTTACTATGCCACAAGTGCCTTTTAAGATTAATGGTTTTCTGTTTTCATCATCAAATTCCTGCCCTCATATCATATCCTGTACCCTCAAGGGGTGTACAGGATATGATAGTACTACATGAAAAATCTACATCATTACTAACTTTCTATCTACAATTTTCCTCCAGATCAGTCTGTTACTTGTCAAGACTCCAATATTATCAGATCTTATGTTTCTGTCGTCTAACGCACTTTGTACCGTATCAATTCACCTATATCTTGGGCTTCCTCTGGGTCGTTTTCCTGCCAACCTGGCAAAGAACACTTGTTTTGCTAATCTTTCCTTGCCCATTCTGTTTAAATGACCATACCACCTGATATTAGCTCTGCTAACGCATTCCTGAATGCTGACAATGTCGAGTTCTTTCCTAATATCCTCGTTGTTAATATGATATTGCCATTGATGGCATCTGTTCACACCTCTAATCTTTCTCAGGACTCTCATATCTGCAGTCTCTAGTCTTTGGTCAAGTGTTTTACTTCAGACCCAGCTCTCAGATCCATTAGTTAAAACTTGTTTGAACACTGTCTTGTATACAGCTAATTTAGTTCCCTTAATGCATAACATTATACATATCCGCAAGAAGATGTGTTTTGCATTATGGGAGATACTGAGATAGGAGTGATGTTAGCTTGCTCCACCTTTGCAACGAGTTGCCCGGTGTTGTACCACCTTACCCCAGTCCTGAAGATACTTTCAGGTGCAAACTTTGTTTGCTCACACTTGGATTAAGGATTAAACTAAATTTACTATAGTCTAACCAAGTGAAAAATAAACTTTCAACATCTTTCTCTAAATCCAGAGTAATTTAAGAAAAAGGTGGCACACTGTTTGGCAACTCCTATAGGTAGAGATGACCTTGCTAATGCTTCTGCCTGGTATCTCCACTTGGGCCTGGCTCCCACTGAAGAGACCTCAATAAAGGTTGAAACTAGTCTGGGTAGTGACCCAGAATGCATAACATTAATGCATAACATTATACATATCTGCAAGGAGATGTGTTTTGCATTATGGGAGATACTGAGATAGGAGTGATGTTAGCTTGCTCCACCTTTGCAACGAGTTTTCCGGTGTTGTACCACCTTACCCCAGTCATGAAGATACTTCATGACTGGGGTAAGGTGGTACAACATAAGGTGGTATCTCCCATAAAGGAGTTGCCCGGTGTTGTACCACCTTACCCCAGTCCTGAAGATACTTTCAGGTGCAAACTTTGTTTGCTCACACTTGGATTAAGGATTAAACTAAATTTACTATAGTCTAACCAAGTGAAAAATAAACTTTCAACATCTTTCTCTAAATCCAGAGTAATTTAAGAAAAAGGTGGCACACTGTTTGGCAACTCCTATAGGTAGAGATGACCTTGCTAATGCTTCTGCCTGGTATCTCCACTTGGGCCTGGCTCCCACTGAAAAGACCTCAATAAAGGTTGAAACTAGTCTGGGTAGTGACCCAGAATGCATAACATTAATGCATAATATTATACATATCTGCAAGGAGATGTGTTTTGCATTATGGGAGATACTGAGATAGGAGTGATGTTAGCTTGCTCCACCTTTGCAACGAGTTTTCCGGTGTTGTACCACCTTACCCCAGTCGTGAAGATACTTTCAGGCACAAACTTTGTTTGCTCACACTTGGATAAATGATTAAACTAAATTTACTATAGTTAATTTAGTGTTTTCCGACTAATTTCTAATTAAAGAATCAACAAAGGTGGTATCTAATTAAATACCAGCTTTGTTGATTCTGTTGTCTATTTCCATATTTAATTTACCATCTTCACTAAAAATTGTGCCTAAGTAGCTGAAATGTTTTACTTGTTCCACAGGTTCTCCATTCACAACACAGTTGACATTTTCAACGATTCTGCCTATTTTCATTATCTTTGTCTTTTTATTGCTGATCTTCATACCATATCTATTACAACAGTTATTCAGCTTAGTGAGGGAATCTTGCAGACTTGTAGCGGATTTATTGATAAGTATAACATCATCCGCATAAAGCAAAAAGCTGACATTAACATCTCCAATTTTCATATCATGTCTAATACCACTTTGCTTCATAATGTGATCTATATAGATAACAAATAACATAGGGGATAATATACATCCTTGTCTCACACCAGATTTAACATTAAACCATCTTCCTGTACTTCCTTCAATTCTAACTGCTGACTTGCAACTCAAATAAAGACTAAGTATTGCTTTATATAAAGCAATACTTGCAGCATTGCTGCAAGTACGCACTCTCCCAACAAGGCAACAAACAAAAGAACAGCTTTAAATACAACCACAACGTTTTCATGCTAATTATGTATAGAGACTCTCTATGTTGTTCATAGTCTTTTAGCCTTCAGTGTTTAGTGTTTTTTCTTTTTTCTTTCTTTTATAATGTCACCTGATGAAAGCTGTTACAGGCCGAAACTAGTCATGTTTTTATATTAAAACCTTTTTACTTAAATCTCGGTTCTAGTCATTCATTTCTTCATAAATATATATATATATATATTGTTGTAATTAGGATTATATATATATGTCTGCACTGTTAGCTTAGTGGCTATTCATACATATTTACGAATTTAGGAACACAAAACACATGTGTTGAAATGATTATTTTACTTATTATTAGTAAAATAACACTTGACGTTTCGACCCCTGTATTGAGGTCATCATCAGAAAGATACATGTGTATAAGAAACCAAGCTACATGCTCTTGCACTCTATGAAGGTAAATTAACTCTACACTGTTAATTGATCTTTTTCTTAGCCTGACCTCTAGCGATAAAAATAAAATAAATAAAAACCTACTATAAATTCTGTTAAAGTCCTCCTGTACTAAGATTTTCTTCTGGACTTGTACATTCAAGTTGCTATTGAATGTTAAGGGGAAAAAAAACACTTCACCAAGTCTTCTTATATTGAGATTTTTCTTTGGCTTGTTCTGGTTGCTATAAAGGTTAGGTCCTCGACATTCTTGGAATGGTTAGTCCATCATTTTTGTTTAGATTTAGATTATGTTTGAGCATTTCACATGCTTCTTTAAATTTCCTCTCAAACCAGGTTTTGGTGGGGTGTAGGGACTTGATACCTTTCCAATCAATTCTGTGGTATGTTTGGAGTGCATGTCAGAAAGGCCGGTTTTTCCAAAATGGAGGTATTTAATATGTCGTTTGTGTTCATCCTTCCCAATTGAGATGGTTCGCCCTGTTTTCCCTATGTATGGTAGGTTACATGTGCATTGTATTTTGTAAACCCCTGGGTGGGCTAGTTGTGGAAGAGGATCTTTGGAAGAACTGAGTAGGTGTCTTAATTTTGTCAGGGGTTTAAAGGTGGTTTTGATGTTGTAATTGTGTAGTGTTCTGTCTATTTTTTTTGGAAATGCCTCTAACATAAGGTATGGCAATAGCATTCTTGAAATCCTTTTTGTTTTTAGTGGTATCTCTGTGGAGGATCTTGTGAATAGTTTTTTTACTGTATCCATTTTTTATAAATGTATGGTTTAGAGCTTGTTCATTTGAACAAATAGTTTGAGCTCTATGTTTAAGGGTGCTTATGACCCATAGTTTTTGTGTTATGTACTGGCCCATGTGTTAGGTTTGCTGTAGACTGAGAAGGAGAGACAGCCTGAGGGAAGACGTGTGACGAGTATGTATGTCTAGGAACGGAAGAGAGTTGTTTTTTTTCTATTTCAGTGGCGAATTAAATACATTTGTGTTGTTTGTTCAGGTGGCTAAGGAATGTATTTAGTGCTTCGCGGCTGTGGGACCAAATGGCGAAAATACCGTTGACGTATCTGTGCCGAATTTTGGGCTTTAGGCACGCTCACTTTAGAGCTCGTTTCTCAGTCTTCCATATAAAAGTTAGCTATTGGTGGGAGGAGTGGTGAGCCCATGGCTGTACCCTCCTTTTGAAGGTAAAAATTGTTTTGCCACACGAAATATCCGGAGCGAAGTACGTGGGCAAAGAGGGCTGTGATGTCATGTTGAAATATGTTCTGTAAGAGCAAGATAGTATATCATTGATCGGGACATTGGTCAAAACGGAAGTTATGTCAAAGCTGACTAATAAATCTTGGTCGTTGAGTGTAATGTGTTTAATTTTGTTTATGAAATGTTGTGTATTTTTTATGCAGGAAGGGGAAAGACCTACCAATTCCTTGAGTGTGGCCGCTAATTTTTTGGCTAAGTGGTAATTCGGGCTGTCGAGATGATTAACCCCAGATGATTGCTTATTTAAACCTTTATAACAGTATTTCATGCATAAAATCGTATAAAAAACAATGAAAATGCATAAAATCTTACACAAAATGAATAAATATAATAAATAGATAAAATATAGATGAAAGCTGATCGGATCTTTATTTTTGGGTATTGTACAGATAGTTGATTTTGCTACTATATGAACTGCATAGCAAGATCCGAGACAAAAATGCCATTTTCATGTTTGGATATGATTTCTTTTTTCACCTCTATCGTGGTTCTAACAACTTTTCTTTTCGCTATATTGTTATCACCATTCTTCTTCAGCCCCCCATGGTGGCTTATTTAATAATAATTTATAAAAAAACAACAAAACACAAAGAAAATCATGAAAAGGCACTGCAAATTTGAGCAGGTGTCTGCACTGAGCGGAGGTTGCGGCGTAACTGACGCTCTCCCGCTGTACATTTCAGCCTGCAGAGCACTTGGTTGCCGGTTTGCCTGTTCAGGAAACCAGTGCGTTTTTTGTTTCGGAAAATATGTTCGGGAACCGATTTGTTCGAGATGAGAGTCGTTCGACAACCAAGGTTCTACTGTATTTGTAATACATTTTGAATTCATTCAGAATTGACTTTTCATTTGTCCATATATCCATTGCTTTCATGATGATGCATCTGAGACACCGTCATTATAAAAACAATTAGTGATGTTTATCACAAATATATATCTGTCACAAAATAAATTTGTTGCAAGTTACTTCAATATTTTTCTTGAAGTGTTTTCTTTTTTTCCATGATATACATGATGTTGACTAAAGTATTTGGACACCTTTTCCAGATACTACCACATGCAAATATTCAGGGAGTGTCTGCATAATCTGGTAATAAACAGTGGGATGCACTTCATGTTTTACACTGTACTTGATGTCAAGATGCCATGTTCAGCTCAATTGACAGACTTCTAATGTGGGATGGTAGTTGGGTGTCACATCAGTGGTCTTTCTGTCTGTGACATTGCTACTCATCTCAGTATACTGAAATATATGAATGGTCTAATTGTAATCAAAATTTAAACAAACTGAGAAATTTTAAGAGAGATCTTAAATACCAAATTTCTTTAAATTCTGTTGAGCCAGTTTGAAATTATTAATGTCAATTTGAATAACTTTGTCAGTATAAATGATCAAATTAAAAGCAACTGAGGAAATGTCCTTACATCCTAAATAACTAAATCCAGAATTTTATTAAATTCCATTCAGCCAGAATGAAGTTGTTATTGCAATATATAATTTTGCTGAATTTTATCTTAGTTGAATCATTTGATATAAATAGTTCAGATTTCTTGCATCTTCTATTCATGTGAATTTGTGCACATTTTTATGTTGGAACATGGTGTTGGTAATAACTAATCCATGTCCTGAACAGAAATCCAGCAGGCATTTACCATTATTATTAGCCTTGTGCATTTCTGCAAATTTTCTCAAAACATTTCTATATGTCCAGTAATCATTTTCTACTCTGCTCTTTAGATCTCTAACAAGGACCAACTTTTCCTTTTTCATTGCGCTAGCTGCCTTCTCTAATGTCTCTCAAAAAAATTCCTCATTTCTTCTTTGGTAGAACCTTCTGTGGGATCCTAAGCACAAATAAGTCTCATTGTGTTTAATTATCATTCCATTCAGTGAATTGCTTTCCTTGCTATGGTACAAGCCATAGCAGGAAAACAATAGCTCACACACACACACACACACATGCGCGTGTGCACACGCACACATGCACTGTTGCAGTTATGTTTAATGAACTTTCCATATGCTTTTAAAAATATCACATCATTAAATTTGATTCAGGTTATTTAAATAACATAAGTTTTTAAACATAATAACATAAGTCATTAATGAAATAAAGAGCCAAAAGGCTTCACTTCGGCGATGCAAAATTATACAAATTAAGTGGATATTGAATCCAACATTATTTCAAAGCCGAATATATAGAAACTACAAGAGTTTCATGCCGAATATAGAAACTATAAAAGTATCGGCAGATCCAAGCCTAAGCAACCTTTCAGGACAGGGCAACTCATGGATAAAGGTGGAGTAAGTTCTGATTACTTCCCTTAGTATTTCTCTAACGAAAAGCACATCTCCCTGCAGACATGTATGATGCTATGCATTATGGGAAGGGGTCACTGCCCAGACTGGTTTCGACCTTTGTTGAGGTCTCATCAGTGGGAGCCAGACCCAGATGTAAAATACTCAGGTTGAAGTGATTCAGAAGTCATCCTTTCCCATATGAGTTGAATGATTTAAATTTCACATCTTAAAAGCTTGGATCCGCCGATGCTTTTATAGTTTCTATATTTGGCACGGAACTCTTGTAGTTTCTATATATTCGGCTTTGAAATAATGTTGGATTCAATATCCACTTAATTTGTATAAGTCATTAAGTTTAAGAATTCTGTTAGGTTGATAGCACTTTTTAAAGTCTCCACTTATGAAAATAAAATTTGTAAATAATATTTTATACCATCCTAAATAACTCAGTTTTAGAACCTTATTTTAAATAATTAGCCCTTTATTTTGAATGTGATCAAGAATATTAAAATTAAATAAAAATTACTTAAATATAAAGAACCAATAGGCTTCATTTCGGCAATATAATCTATATTCGGCATGAAACTCTCTGATTCCAATCTTTGAGTTTCTTATTCGGTTTTAAAACAATGTGGGATTTAATATCCTCTTAATTTAAATAAAAATTCAATTTTATGTGAAGTTATATATTTACCTTATTATTTTTTTTATAGCACATCGGTCTATGTTAAGTTTCCAGTAGCTAAATTAAGTAATGCTTTAAAGACTGGCATTGGTGAGTATTTATATAGATTTAGTTTTTTTTTGGTAGCATAGTTTATTTATTTATTTTTTTTTCAAAAAACATTTTTTTTTTAATTGAAGATTTTGAAAGTTAAATGCATAAGAGAAGGAAATTTTCTCTTGAGTTTGGTAATTTTATTTTAAAAAATTCAAAATTTAATACAGTTCTTTATCATTTTGACAAATTCCAATGCATCATCATTTTATGGTGTGAAGCCACAAATGTTGCATCTTGCAACATTTGACAAAATTTGTTAGTTCAAATGTTAGTCCAACACAGTTAAGTTTTCATTATCACCTTGCTTAAAGATCAAAGCTGTATAACTGAGAGGAGACCTCCACATAGCCTTTAAAGGAATGCAGAGAACTGACAAGGGCTTCTGACCTAACGTCCAATCCTCACCTTCTTGTGGTGCACCCTGTTGGGTATCTACCTGGATACTGAACGAACAAGGATGGGCTGGCAATTTGGGATTTAGCCGACCAAATTGTATTCTTATTGGCTTAAACCAATATACAAAATGAAGGTACAAAATTTCATGCCGGTTGGGGCGTTGCCCGGTTAAACAAGGCCCCCATTGTTTTCGCCAGGGAACCAGGGCAAACAGCAAAAAGTCAGCTACTGGAACAAATCTGAAAACACACCCCAACTCAGCATCACCAGAGTTTAAGATCGGTACTATCAACAGAAGAAGCCTGAATGGCAAAGAAATGGAGCTAGCTGAGGAATTAGATAAGTACCAGATCGACATAATAGGGGTGACTGAAACAAGAAAGACAAAAACTGGTGAGATCTTTCTAAGCAATAAATACAAAATGTTATATTCAGGCAATGACAATCAAGGAAAAGAAGGAGTAGCCATAGTATTCAACACAAAATATGAGGCTAATCTACTTGAATGACAGTCAGTCTCAAGTAGAGTAATGTGGGCAAATATGAGAATGGGGAACTGGACAGTGAGACTTATTTGTGCGTATGGTCCCACAGAAGGTTCTACTAAAGTAGAAGTGGAGGAATTTTTTGAGGCTTTAGAAATAGCAACTGACACAATGAAATTGGAAAAATTGGTCCTTGTTGGGGATCTAAATAGCAGAGTAGGAAATGATTATCAGACATACAAAAATATTTTGGGAAAATTTGGAGAAAAGAGCAAAGCTAATAATAATAGCAAATATCTGTTGGATTTCTGCTCAGGACATGGACTGGTTATTACTAACACCATGTTCCAACATAGAAATGTGCACAAATTCACATGGAGAGAAGAGGCAAGGAATAAGAAAAGTCTCATTGACTATGTTATTGTTGATAGTGATGTTTTCTCCCTGGTGCAGGACACCAGAGTGAACAGAGGATTTGAAATTGGAAGTGATCACTATTTAGTCTTAAGCAGGATAAAATTGAATTTCATATTGAAAAGAAGAACATGTAAGAAAGTTTTAAAACTAATAAAAGTTGAACATCTCTCAGATGTGAACTGTAGACTAAAATACACAAAGATTATTCAAGAAAAAATGAAAGAGTTTGAAAACAGGAACCAAACCTTGGAGATTCAGTGGCAAGCCTTGAAGAAACCCTGATTGATTCAGCTAGAGAGGCATGTGGTGAAGTTGTCTGCAAGGATAGAAAAATTAGAGCTGCATGGTGGACACGTGAAGTTAAAGAGGCAGTGAAGGAAAAGAAGAACGCGTATCAAAAGTTCTTGGCAAATAAGTCAGCTTGTGCTCTTAGAGAATACAGAGACAAATGTAAGAAAGCTAAACACTGTGTAAAACTAGCTAAACAAAAGTCATTGGAGGACTTTGGGCAAGGACATAGAAAATAAATATCAAGAAGGTGGCAAAATATTCTGGAGGTTTTTGAAGAAGCTTAGGAATGGAGGAAAGAGTGCTGTAACAGGAGTTAGAGATGATAAAGGTGACATGAAAACGGGAGAAAAAGATATCCTTTAAGTATGGAGTAATTACTTTGAAAAACTACTAAATGAAACGAGCAGTGATGACAGTGGTAAAAAACAGTGACCAGGCATGCAGTCAGGAATCCATATCCATACTTGAAGTATAAAGAGCTATCAAAGGCTTGAAATGTGGAAAGGCAGAAAGAGTAGATGATATTCGACCAGAAATGCTGAAGTATGGTGGTATAAAAGTCTTACAGTGGCTGCACTGCATAGTTCAGAAAGCCTGGACAGAGGGACAAATTCCCGATGATTGTAGTAGAGCTCTCATAGTACTCATATATAAAAAGGGAAATAAAACTGAATGTGAGAATTACAGAGGTATTTCCCTACTGAGTGTTCCTGGTAAGATATATGCAAGTATACTTGAGAAACGGTTGAGATGAATTGTGGAAGTAAAGCTTGGTGAAGATCAAGCTGGATTCAGGTCAAATAGAGGCTGTCAGGATCAGATCTTCACTTTACGACAAATAGTGGAGAAATCATGGGAATATAACAAAGATCCGTATTTAAGTTTTGTCGATTTGGAAAAGGCATATGACAAAGTGTGAAGTGAGAAGCTATTTAATACCCTACAGTTATATGGTGTCAGTGGGGCATTATATCAAGCAATACTTAGTCTTTATTTGAGTTGTAAGTCAGCAGTTAGAATTGAAGGAAGTACAGGAAGATGGTTTAATGTTAAATCTGGTGTGAGACAAGGATGTACATTATCCCCTCTGTTATTCATTATCTATATGGATCACATTATGAAGGAAAGTGGTATTAAACATGACTTCAAAATTGGAGATGTTAATGTCAGCTCCTTGCTTTATGCAAACGATGTTATACTTCTAAATATATCCGCTACAAGTCTGCAAAATTCACTGACTAAATTGAATAACTGTTGTAATAGATATGGTATGAAGATCAGCAATAAAAAGACAAAGACAATGAAAATAGGCAGAATCGTTGAAAATGTCAACTTTGTTGTGAACGGAGAACCTGTGGAACAAGTAAAACATTTTAGCTACTTAGGTACGATTTTTAGTGAAGATGGTAAATTAAATATAGAAATAGACAATAGAATCAACAAAGCTGGTATGGTAGGAAGTCAATTGAATAAATTCATATGGAATAAGAGAGAAATTAGTCAGAACACTAAATTAGCTGTATTCAAACAGTGTTCAAACCAGTTTTAACTTATGGATCTGAGAACTGGGTCAGAAGTAAAACATTTGACCAAAGACCAGAGACCACAGATATGAGAGCCGTGAGAAAGATTAGAGGTATGAACAGATGGCATCAGTGACAATATCATATTAAAAATGAGGATATTAGGAAAGTACTTGATGTTGTCAGCATCCAGGAATGCGTTAGCAGAGCTAATCTCAGGTGGTATGGTCACTTAAACAGAATGGGGGAGGAAAGATTAGCAAAACAAGTGTTCTCTGCCAGGTTGGCAGGAAAATGAACCAGAGGAAGACCAAGATATAGGTGGATTGATACGGTACAAAGTACCTTAGACGATAGAAATATAAGATCTGATAATGTTGGGGTCTTGACAAGTAACAGACTGATTTGGAGGAAAATTGTAGATAGGAAGTTAGTAATGATGTAAATTTTTCATATAGTACTGTCATATCCTGTACACCCCTTGAGGGTAAATGGCAGGAATTTGATGATGATGATATCACCTGCTTGTTATCAACTGCTTTCTTCTAAAGAAATTCTTTATTTATCAGGTCACCAATATTATCAGCTCTCTTCCAATGTTATCTTCATGTCAGTCTTCTAAAACAGCATTAATTGGTATAGAACTTGATCTTTTTCTGTTTTTTGTCATTCTTTCATCAGAACATTTTGCTAACCTTTTCTGTCCCCATTCTGTTTAACTGATCGTATGCTAAATAAATTTGATATTACTAAGATTTAAGAATGTATCAACAGAGTTAAGCTATTCTTAGATATCCTAAATACTAATGAAATGTCAAGTTCCTTTCTAATATCTTTATTTTTAATATTGTTGTGCTTTTGATTTTATCCATTCACTTCTAATTTTCCTTGGAACTTTAATGAAATTTTTTTGCTCATTGATTGCAGTCTCTCTGAGTGATGTGAATATCTCCATATCTTCTGTCTATACTACTAATACTGGTCCCACAAGGTTCTGTTCTTTGGCCACACTCTTCCTTCTATATATAAATGATTTACTCCAGCTGACTGCCAATTCAGTACACAATTTTGCTGATGATAGAATATTGCACTCCTTTTCACTTTACAATCCTTGTAAAGCACAAATCACCACAACCTGCAGAATTCTAACCTCTACTATCTGGTTAGGATAACCTTGTTAACTTGAATGCTAGCAAAACAGCTGTGCATTATTTCCTACAAAAAAGAACCCTGTTCTTCCAGGCTTTCCCCTTGACAGTACCTGAATCTCTATTTAAAATGAGATTTACCTTCTTGAAATAACTCTAACCTCACCTCTTTCTTGGCATATCACAAATATTGCCTTCTTTGTATCCAAAAAATTACGCTTTTTCTTCCATTTGAGGCATTACTTTAACTCCAAACAGCTCCTGACGCTATACAAATCACAAATCTGCCTGACCATTGAATACTGTTCTCACACCTGAGTGGTGCCTGTAAGAGCTCCTTAAAAATACTGAATTTTATACAGAAAAAAAAAAAGCATTTAGATTGATTGATGACCCATCTCTCACTAATGCACTCCACTCACTTTCGCACAGGCGTTCAGTCTTTGCAGCCTGTATCTTCTATAAATACCTCTATGGTTGCTATTTATCACAATAGGCATTGGCAATCCCCCTTTCCACACAGACCCTCTTGCAAATCTATCCAAACACGTGCAGCAGCCGACCAATACTTATCACAGTTCAACTCCAAACCCACAGAACAAATTACATTTCCTCTTTGTTCATCCCTTCTACTGTCCTCTGCAATAGTCTCCCATCATATGTGCTTCACTAGGAATGCAATCTACAGTTTTTTAAGTCAAATGTGAACACGTTCATTATTGTTCATCCACGGTACTAGTATATTATAGGTTAATTATTATTATTATTACGTGACCTCGGAGTCTAAAGACTCATCAAGGGAGGCATCTACTCTACAACTCTGTCTCAATCCACCAACTAATGAACTACAACTACATTAACACCATCTACTGCACACCACCACCACTAGTAATTTCACAGACAATCACAAACATCCATGCCCACAGCAGGATTCGAACCCGCAGCCTTTTTGGTTGGAGAACAGATATACTAACCACTTGGCCAACCAGGCTGGCTGTTGTGCTATCAACCAACCTCTTATGGATTCTCCATTAAAAAAAAAAAAAAATTCTCAGATCTATATGTTGAAATTGGTTTGAACACTGCCTTCCTATATACTGCTAGTTTGATATTTTGGCTAATTTTCCTCTTACTCTTTATAACTTAATACACCAGACTTCTGTTCTCACCAACATTGCTTATTCTGGTATTTACTTCCATGCTTAATTTGAGTTTAACTAGATAACTAAGAGGAGACCTCTATATAGTCTGTTAGAAATTTAGAGAACTGACAGGGTTACTGACCTAATGTCCAATCCTCATCTTCCCACAGTCACTTCATTGCTAAGTATCCACCTGGATATTCAATGAACAAGGATGACCAGCTTGGGACACAGTGAACAAATGGTATTCTGTTTTGGTTCACACACACACACACACACACACACACACACACACACACACACACACACACACACGTGATAGTACAACAAATTCAAATGCCATGAAAACTATTGCATTATTTGGTTAAACAAGGGCTGTGCTGTTTCTTCTGGGCAAGCAGTGAAAAGTCAGCTACTAGAACTACCTCAAACTCTAAAGAATTGAATACTCTCTATCAGCAAAGGAAGCACCAATAATAAAAAAAGTGTAACTAGCAGAGAAATTACAGAAATTCTATATTTATTTAAGTTGCTGATTTAGTTAAATGTACAGTAATCTAGGCAAATTTTAAAATGGGAAATTGAAGAATGAAACTTATTTATGTTTATTGTGTTACAGATACTTCATTTTAGTAAGAAGTAGAGAGATTTTTTGGGTCATTAGAAAGAGCAACATAAAGGGAAAAAATAATAATTGGTATTTATTAGAGATTTGAACAATATATGAAAATTAATTCTTGACCTATAGGAAAAATTTAGAAAAAAAAAAGAGTAAAATTAACATTAGAAAATCAGATCATGGTGTACACAAGAAGTTAAAGAGATAGTCCTAACATGGAAATTCTTAGCAAGTAAAATTCATCATTGTGCTTCACAGAATACGGGGAAAAACACAACAGCCATCATAAGACTGGTAAGAATATAGAAGATCAAAATAACAAAAGTGGCAAAATGATCTGGAGACTGTTGGAAAAAGCTTAGAAGTGGAGAAAGGAGTATACTACAAAAGAATTCAGAGATAATAAAGTGGCATAAAAACTGAATAAAGGATATTTCAGGTGTCTGAATTAATTATTTTGAAAACTTATTTTAAGTGAAATGAGCTGCAACAGCACAGTGGAAGAAAATATCCAAGAGTAATACAGTCATAAGTATGTTGTTTTGATATGAAAGGTAGAAAATGTCAGAAATTGGATCTGAAATGTGAAAAAGTAGCTGGAATAAATGTTCAACCACAAATTCTCAAATATGAATGTATAATTATATAGTTTTATATGTGTATAGCATAGTGAAGAATCCATTACTGTACACTGTTAGAAAGAAGTCAATGGAGACTTCTTTCTAAGGAGACACCATTGTGCGAGGATCAAACATCCATGCCATCCACCTTTATAAGATGTAGAATCTCCTTTTGCTGTGATGACTGCAGCAATCCTATGGGAGATTCGCAAGTGTACAATAGCGATTAAGGGTAATTTTGGACTGTTCTTCTTGTTGGCATGTAATATTCTTGGACTATTGTGGAGCAGATGTCTCTTGACCTCACCTGACACTCTAGTTCATCTCACAGATGTTTGCTAGGGTTCTGTAGAAGCCAGTCAAGTGTGGTGTGGTGATGTCCACAAACTACACAGTTACAGTAGTAGTAGCCTTGGACATGGTGTATTGTCTTGCTGAAAGAGACAATAGTCATTTCTGTTGAAACGCCACAAAGTAGGAAGCATTGCATTTTCCAGAATGTTCAGATACCTCTTGGAGTTAGTGTTCATGGCACCACAAATAGTCTGAAGCCAAACCAGGAGAAAAGAGAACCATACCATCACACTGCCACCTCCAAATTTCATAGTTGGGGTTATGCACTTTGGTAAGAGACATTTACAGAGCATCTGCCACACCCAAATCCCTCTATCTGCATGGTAGAGGGTGTAGCATGATTCATCACTCCATAACACAGCTTTCCAAACTTCCATGTCTGACTGTACATGCTCTTTGCATCACTGAGTGATGCAAAGAGCATGTATGCATAGACATACCCCCACATTATGCATACCCCACATTACCCAAACCAATATGCAACATCACTGAAGGTGATGCTGCATATTGATTTGGGTAATGTGGGGTATGCATATTGCAGCCCAACCATAGAAGCTCATGTTATGAGCCTTGGTTCTGAATGTTTCTGTGCAGATTCATGTTCCAGTGAAAGCCTGAACTTTATATTCAACATGTTGGCCAAAAAATGGTGGGTAACACTTGCAGTTAACTCTCTTCACTTACATCTCAGTATGGTATCATTGATTGTTGACCTGGGATGGTCTAATTTGTAAACAGATTGGCCTGCAACATGGCATCCTATCACAATGCCTCTTTCAACTCTGTCACTTCCCTTCTCACAGCCATTTCACCTGGACATTGACTTGGGACACAAATTATCTTTGACACTGTTTCAATTTGTCTAGAAGGATAAAAATTAATTAAAGAAAAAGAAAGTTATCTAACAGGAAACCAGAAGAAATAACTGCGCTTCTATTCTTGGCTGCAGCTAATCTAATGAGTGGAACTAAGCTAATTGTTTTATTGACAACCCACATACCTTTAATTCACATATAAATTTTGGTCAGTGTGAATGCACCAGTGAGTGCTCTGCTTAATCTGTGCTCACCTTCAGCTGTTAAAAATGCCCACAGATGCCTCATTGCAGACTCCATGCAAGCCTGGTTGGGTGAGTGGTTAGCTTATCCGCTCTCCAGCCAAGAGGCTCTGGGTTCGAATCCTGCCAAGAGCATAGATGTTTGTGATTGTCCTGCTAACCAATTGTATTGCTGTGACCTGTGTCCTGGTGCAGTATGACCCTTGATGTTTTTGCACCATAAAAAAAAATAAAATAAAATCAATAGACCCCATATAAGGACATAATTACATTACATTACATGAAGAGAAATAATTACATTATTTCTCTTCACATAATTACCAGTTAAGGCTTGCTGCAATGGTCTGCTTATCTGTCTTACAGTTACAGAAGAAATTCACAGTTACACTGTGAATTTCTTGATATTTGTAATAGTTCATGACTATTCATTTCAAATAAATAGCTGATATAAATAATAAATAAATACATTTATTTCTAATGAATAACTACTCAAAAATTATTTGTTGTGAATTTTCCATATTTGCAGCTCACACTTATGGAATTGCTCTGCATGTTAATTTCCTTGGAATCTTATGTTTTGATCTTTTGTGAAACCCCCAGTTCTATCAAGATTAATTGCCTCTGTTGTTCTAATGCCACCAACTATTCTGAACTTTTTTGATTTCCTTTCTTCAAATGTCCATTTTCTCCAGTCCAGCTTTCTTAATAGAAGATCATCTTCTTGAAAGTAGAATGTTTTTCCACAAAGTTACAAATGTTATGTACTGTTTTTTGCATTATAGGATACCGATGCAGTTGGTTGTGAAGTTACTTGAATTGCTTATGCTTGGGTAAAGGAGTAAAGCAAGAATGTAATTTGTCAAGTATAAAATCTTAAAAATTTTAATGTTCACAACTCCAACTGGCTTTCCTTTTCCAACTATACAAGTCAAGTAAATAGTGCTGAGACATGCTTTCACCAAATGATCTTATACAAATTGTTCAGATGTCTATCAAAATACCAGATAACCCTGACACTAGAGATCTCTTCCCCTAAGTGACCCTTCTAAGTGTACCGTTTGTCCTCTAGGAAATATGAACCAGAATCTAGCATTGATTTTTCTCTCATAGCACAACCATGCAGTCAATTTCATCATCATCAAATTCCTGATATGGTGTACCCTCAGGGATGTACAGGATAATTATGATAGTACTACATGAAAAATTTATACCATTACTTTCTTCTGATCAACAATTTTTCTCCAAATTAATGTCAAGATTCTAATATTATCTGATCTTATATTTCTGTCAGCATATTAAGGCAATTTTTACAGTATCAATCCACCTATGTCTTAGTCTTTTTCCTGCCAACCTGGCAGAGAATACTTGTTTTGCTAATCTATCCTCTCCCATTCTGTTTAAGTGACCATACTACCTGAGATTAGCTTTACTAACACATTCCTGTATGCTAACAATGTCAAGTTTTTTCCTAATATCCTCATTTTTAATGTGATACTGCTATTGATGCCATCTGTTCATTCACTTCACTAATCTTTTTCAGAACTCTCATATCTGTGGTCTCCAGTCTTTGATCAAATGTTTGATTTCTAACCAAGCTGCCAGACCCATATGTTAAAATTGATTTGAACACTGTCTTGTATACAGCTAATTTAGTGTTTTGACTAATTTCTTTCTTATTCTATATAAATTCATTCAGCTCACTTCCTACCATACCAGCTTTGCTAATTTTGTTGTCTATTTTCATATTTAATTTGCCATCTTCACTAAAAATTGTGCCTAAATAGCTGAAATGTTTTACTCGCTCTGTAAGTTCACCATTCAGGATGCAGTTGATGTTTTCAATGTTTCTGCCTATTTTCATTATCTTTGTATTTTTAATGCTGATTTTCATACCAAATTTATTACAATTATTCAATTTAGTCAGGGAATCTTGCAGACATGTACTGGATTTATTCAGAAGTATAACATACTCTGCATAAAGTAAAGAGCTAAGATTAACATCACCAATTTTCATATCAGATTTAATACCACTTTCTTTCATAATGTGGTCTCCATAGTTAATAAATAACAGTGGAAACATGCACCCTTGTCGCACACCTGATTTTACCTCAACCTTCCTTCAAGTCTACTGCTGACTTGCAGCTTAAATAAAGACTATGTATTGCTTGATATAATATGCTATTTACACCATATAACTAGTATTTTGAAGAGCTTTCCTCTTTGCATGTATGTGCCTTTTCCTAGATCAACGAAATCTAAATACAAATTCTGTTATATTCCCAAGATTTATCAGCTATATGTCTTCAAGTGAAAATCTGATCCTGACAACCTCTGCTTGGCTTGAATCCAGCTTGTTCTTCACCAAGTTTCCCTTCCTCAATCCTTCTCAACTGTTTCTCAAGTATACTTGCATAAATTTTACCAGGAATACTCAGTAGGGAAATTACCTCTGTAATTCTCACATTCAGTTTTATTTCTCTTTTTGTGTATGGGTACTATGAGCTCTTTTCTAATCATCTGGAATTCGCCCCTCTAACTAGACCTACTGAATTATGTAATACAGCCACTGTAAAACTTTTATATATCCCTATTCAAGCATTTCTGGCTGAATTTTATCTACTCAAGCTGCCTTTCTACATTTCAGTTTTTTATGACTTTTTCTACTTCAAGTATGTATTCCTAACTGCTTTCCTATTGGGAGTTTTCTACCATCATGCTGACATTGCTTGTTTCATTTAGCAGTCTCTCAAAGCAATTACTCCAGACTTCTAGAATATCTTTATCTTCAGTTTTCATGTCATGTTGATCATTTCTGATCCTTTTACAGTATACTTTCTTCCATTTCTAAGCTTTTTCAATAATCTCCAGAATATTTTGCCACTTTCCTGATATTTATTTTCAATACAGTAAAACCCTGAAGTTACGCGGTAGGTGGGACCAACAAAAAAACGCATAAGCCAAATTCGCATAACTCGGGGTATAATTTTGCATTTAATTTATATATACAAACATACAATTGGGACAATTGGTTTAAAAAACACCTATATTTTTTAAGAAATATAATCATAATTGTAATTTTTCGTACATAAAAAAAAAGAAAATTATTTCGATGTCGATGGTTTCATAAAATCAAATAGATTCATCTGACGGCATAATGTCTTTTTCTTGTCATGCAAAATTTCTTCATAACAAGCTAATGATTTTTTTATTCCTTGCCTTGTGGCTACAATTCATTCCTCGTTAGAATCTATGTCCTCCAAAATCTGTAAACCTTTCTTTTAAGATTGTTCTTACTGTGGATTCCTGTAGATCTTTGCTAGCTCACAAATTTTCACAAATGAAAATTTGTGAGCTAGCAAAGTCCTTAATAATGTTGAGTTTCCTTCCAAAGTCAATGTTTTTCTTTTCTTGCTAGCTGTAGAAGAATTGGACTTGCTTCTTTTGGATGACATTATTATTTTTTATGTGATAAATTTTTTATCAAGAGCATAACATTAAATATAGAATAAAAGCCAAAAGGCTATTTTTCTGGCAACCTTAATAATAATGAAGGGGATTCAAATCCTTTGATGTTTATTAGTTCTTAGAGTTTTGCTTACTAGCAGATAAACATCAAAGGATTTGTATCCCCTTCATTATTATTAAGGTTGCCAGAAAAATAGCCTTTTGGCTTTTATTCTGTGTAATAATATACAGGCACACCTTTATGGCATTCATATAGTGAAGGTATGTAAGTTCTTTTCACTTAAACGTTGTTATCTTCCAGGTCTACCTACTCATTGATGAGACCTCAAAAGAGGTTGAAACTGGTCTGGGTAGTGACCTCTCCTCATAATGTAATTACAGTATTACATCCCCTAGGGGCTGTGTTTTTACATTATGAGAAAATATCAAGGATAGTGAGGGAGCTTGCTCCACCTTTGATACGAGTTGCCTTGGTGTTGTACTACCAAGTGGTTACTTACACTTGGATTTGCTGATAGTTTTTCGGTATGAAACTCATAGATCTTAGTCCTGGTTCATAGAGTTTCGCTTACTGGCAGATAAACATCAAAGGATTTGTATCCCCTTCATTATAACATTAAATAATCACAAGGTTTGTAGACTATAAAAATCGTGTATGAATGGAGACTGCGCGAAACACATTGCTTGTTCACAGCATGTGCAACACTGGCGAATGCGGCTGGCGCCTGAAAGATACGACTAGTGGTGAGGCGTGAAGCAGGATGGGAATACGTACATATAAGAAACTGCATAACTCCAGATTTGCGTAAGTCGGGGTATGACTGTATTCTTACCAAAGTCTTCCCATGACTTTGGTAAGAATACTGTTTTCCCCTGCTGTTTAGCTAGTTTACACAGTGCTTCGCTTTCTTACGTTTTTCTCTGTATTCTCTAAGAGCACGAGCTAACTTATTTTTCAGCAACTTTTGATATACTTTCTTTTCCTTCCCCAATCCGATATTTGCCAACAACAACACTCTACTTGATATTGCCTGCCATTCAAGAAGATTATCCTTATATTTAGTGTTGAATACTATGGCTACTCCCTCTTTTTCCTGATTGTTATTCCCTGAATATAACATTTTGTATTTGTTGCTTAGTAAGATCTCACCTGTATTTGTCTTCTTTGTTTCAGTCATGCCTATTATGTCAATTACTTATTCAGTTCTTCTGCTAGTTCCATTTCTTTTTCATTGATGCTTATTACATTGATAGTACCAATCTTGAACTCTGTTGATGTTGAGTTGGGATGTGTTCTGGGATTTGTTCCAGTAGCTAACTTTTTTTGTTTGCTCTGATTCCCTGATGAAACAAGTAAGGGGGACCTTGATGCTTATACATTGATAGTACCAATCTTGAACTCTGTTGATGTTGAGTTGGGATTTGTTCCAGTAGCTAACTTTTTGTTGTTTGCTCTGATTCCCTGATGAAAACAAGTAAGGGGGACCTTGTTTTCTCATTCTCATTTGTTCAGTATCCGGGTAGATACCCAGCAGATACCACGAGAAGGTGAGGATTGAACATTTGGTCAGAAGCCACACTAATTTCTTAAAAGGCTGCTTGGAAGCTCTCCTCCCAGTTATGCAGCTTTGACCTTTAAGCAGTCATTTTCATCCTTATGCTTTCTTGCATTATGAGAAAGCCAAGTGGGTGATGAACTTTCATGACTTCTATGTCTCATTTTTGGTTGGAATTGAGACAGACATGAGACATTATTGTTTTTGTTGTTGTTCTCTGATTTGCGCTGAGGCAATTCTTATTGTATGGGAGCATTTATTTTTCATTCCACTTTAAATTCTTGTCCCTTATCTAAACATTGGTTTTCCAAGATGTCTGCCGAGGCTGTGCAAGGAAAGAACTGATTGAAATATTGATGAAAATCAATTGCATGTTGCTGTTGACTTTCATTGATATTTCTGTCTTTCTTTTCTGTTTATGTCATGCCAGAATAGCCAGAAACAAACTATCATCACATCCACCGCTTATTTTGAAAGTGTTGAAGCTATTATTCATAACTTTTGACCAACTGTGCTTCCACCTCTTTTTGTACTCAGATTGTTTCATTGTCATTACCCACAGAAAAATTTAATCTCCTGGCTTCGTACTCTTCCTCTAATTTTTGCATTGACAGTCTTGGTAAATGCGCTCTTACCATCTCATCATCTCATCTTCCTTTTTACCCTCTTTTACCTTGCGGTGTCAAGGGTTTATTAATCATCGGACCTCAAACCATTCACAGGATAAGGTGGTCAGCCCTATGCCCCGGTGTATCCTATGTTCTGTAGTGTTGAGTTCTCAAGGCCGGTTTGCCTGCTTTGCGGGATGAAAAACCCCAGGATAAACTGGGGAAAAAGCCCCTACTGTCCACGCCCAAGACTGGCTGACTTGGCTATAGCTGAGGAAGATCGTTCAGCTCCGCACGTCACTGACGGAAATCGAACCTAGGACACTCCCTCCCCAGGCATATGGTTGCAAAACGCACAGCCACTAGGCTAACCGCACGGTGCTCTCTTACCATTACAAAGATAAACCATTTTTTTTGTCCCTCTTTAATTTTTCATTTGAACAAGATCAGAAGAATCTTGTTCAAACAGGACAAAAAAAAGTCTCCTGGTCCTGATGGAATTCTCCAGTTATATTGGAGATTTGTGCTCCAGAATTGAATCCTCTTCTCTGTTACCTTTTATTCTCTTGTTTTCTGGTAGTATCTATCCTTCAGGCTGAAAATGAGCACATATTCAACTCATTCCAAAGAAGTGTGACAAATTCTTTGCTATCGAATTATTGTCCAACTTCACTTCTTTCTAAAGTAATGGAGAAATCCTTTAGAACTGAACTTCCTTCTGTGCCACCTCAATCCACTCAACTAATAAACGATGACAAGTATGGTTTCTGACACTTGATCATCTGGGGATCTTCTTGCTCACCTGTGGATATGTTCTATTGAAGAGTTTGGGGAATCTTGAGTGGTTGCTCTTGATATCTTTATGCCATTTGATCAGGTATGGCACAGTAAATTCCCATCATATGATATGAAGATCTGACTTCTGCAACTGGGTTGTGAGCTTTCCAGAAACATGTTACATGCAGTAGTAGATGGATGTTTATCCTGAAATTTGGTAACTAATGATGTTTCACAAGTCCCTATTCACTACCTACTCACTCCCTTCTATAATGTCAGTGATCTTTTCCATTTGACAGCAAATTCAATGCACCATTTTGCCAATTATGCACAATCATCATCATTCTTTAACCATACACAATTATTCATTCTTCAATTATGCACAAATGTAGGTAGCATGCAGTTATGATAATGGGAACTAATCTTAAGATCAGGATCTGTGCAGCTGCAGGCAAATTTTAAAAAAGTTTGGTGGGCCACAATTTTTTTTTTTTTTTTTTGAAAAAAATTACACACACACATATATGCGCACAGTTATATACACATATAACTATTGTGCACATATATGCACACACACAAATACAAAATTTATTTGTATTTGTGTGTGTGTGTGTGTGTGTGAATATTTTGTAAATTTATTAAGTTAAATAAATTCATGAAAATATAACCTTCCACCCTTGATCTTTATTTATTTAAAAGTTTTTGTTTTGTTTAAATTATTGCCACATAAGAGCATATTGTTTATTTGCACACAATCACACTCTATATACAATGTTGCAATCAAGCTATCAATAAATGGTTGCTAAGTAGTTAATGTGTTCAGATCCCACCTCGGGCATGGATGTTTGTGATTGTCTTTAGGTGGGAGATGAATTTCATTGCTTGTTGTGAGACCACTGCCCTGCTTATTAGAAGCCTGAAGTGGCATGAAAAAGTTCTCTAGAATAAGGTTTCCAGACAATTTAAAAAGTCAATAAAAATACCAAAAATTATTAAATTAATTTAATACTGATGTACAATACTCACAATATAATGTATAATGCTCACAATACTAATGTACTAGAGACATATAATGTTTTGTGAGTGGGAGTCATATACTTAAGGACAGAAAAAAAAGGGGAGCATATAACTGAAAGTTATGTGGTTATTTTGCAATGAAGTAAATATTAATTACATTTATTTACTATAAGAATAAGATTTTAAGCCTGTAATCACACACTGTTAGTTGAGAAACTGCAGAATGTTCCACTAGAAATGACACAGTAGGGAAGGAAATTTAGAAATGAAATTTGGTTTAGTTTATTCCTTCTTTTTTGAAATGCAAAATTTCATTCCGCAGGCTGTAACAACCTGGTAGTTGCCATTTGGACAGTACTGATGTAAGGTAACAAGAGTCATAAATGTAATTTCTTTTTACACAGTCCATTTAAAGATTTTTAAAGCTGTATGTTCACAATGGCTTTTTGTTCAGTATCTGATGATAGCATATTATGATGACACAAATAGGCATTGACTTATGTTTTCTATCATTTATTCAACTAGTAATGGATTTGTACTCAAAACTTATGCAATGTTAATATTTTATTTATTAATTTAAACTGTTCACAGTCATCATCAGTGCTGAGACTTGAGACATTCTTTAGACATAGTTTTTTCCTTCTTCTTAGTTATAGTAATTTTTTTGAATGAGTCAGGTTTAGGAGTCTTTGATCTCACAGGGTCCTAGTCCTGTACATACCACCATCACTAGTAAGTCTCTGTCTTCATTCACAATAATAGATGAAAAATGAGATGCCAAGGCCAATTTCATTACTGTATCCACAGTATATGAGAGATATAAATGAAATAATGTAATATTTAATGGAGGGTTGACAAGGAATAGCATTTGTAAATGTAAAGCCTATTTCGAGGAAAGAATTTTTCCTTTAAACATAGGTGATATTGCAAAATTGAAATCCCATTAAATTGAAATTAACTTGTAAATGGAAGCTTTATGAAGTTTTAGCATGATAAGCTAAGAGTGATTCTCAAATTCATATTTGTAAATTTAGGGATACAAAAACACACCTGTTGAACAGATTATTTTATTAATTACTAATAAAATAAAACTTCACGTTTCAACCCTGTATTGAGGTCATCATCGGAAGAATACAAGTGTATAAGGAACCAAGCTACATGTTCATGCCCTGTATACCGGCAAACTAAATATACATAGTTAATTAATCCTTTTCCCTAGCCTGACCTCTAGTGATTAAAAAATAAATAAATAAATAACTACAATAAACTGCTAAAGTCCTCATGTATTAATATTCTTCTGGATAGTTCTGATTATTATAATATGATTTCTTTCAATTGCTGTTGAATGTTACAAACACTTCACCAGGTCGTCTTCTTGTAGTGGGATTTTTTCTATGGCTAGTTTAGGTTGTTATGCAGGTTGTAGATGGGTCCTCCACATTCTTGAAATTGTTAGGCCATCATTTTTGTTGAGATTTGGATTGTGTTTGAGCATTTCACATGACTCCTTAAATTTTCTCTCAAACCAAGTTTTGGTGTGGTGTAGGGACTTGGTATTTTTCCAATCAATTCTATGCATGGTCAGAAAGGCCGGTTTTTCCAAAATGGAGGTATTTAATGTGTCGTCGTTTGTGTTCGTCTTGTCTGATTGGGATAGTTCGCCCTGTTTCCCCTATGTAAGGTATGTTACATGTGCATTGTATTTTGTATACCCTTGGGTGGGCTAGGTGTGGAAGAGAATCTTTAGAAGAACTGAGTAGATGTCTCAACTTATTTGGGGGATTAAAGGTGGTTTTAATGTTGTAATGTTTCAAGAATGTGGAGGACCCATCTACAACCTGTATAACAACTTAAACTAGCCATAGAAAAATCCCACTACAAGAAGACAACCTGGTGAAGTGTTTGTAACATTCAACAGCAATTGAAAGAAATCATATTATAATAATCAGAACTATCCAGAAGAATATTAATACATGAGGACTTTAGCAGTTTATTGTAGTTGTATTTATTTATTTATTTATTTTTTAATCACTAGAGGTCAGGCTAGGGAAAAGGATTAATTAACTACGTAGATTTAGTTTACCGGTATACAGGGCATGAGCATGTAGCTTGGTTCCTTATACACTTGTATTCTTCTGATGATGACCTCGATACAGGGGTCAAAACATCAAGTTTTATTTTATTAGTAATTAATGAAATAATCTGTTCAACACGTGTGTTTTTGTGTCCCTAAATTGACAAATATGAGTGCTGATCACCGTGTAACCTTAAAAGAAAGTATTATCATGATGATGATGATGTTATTTTAACAGACGTTTCACTCTGTGTTATTAGTCATCTAGGATTACAATACTAAATGAATTTATAAAAATATCCATTAAATGAAGTAAGTTTTCTCCCACTTTCTTAAATTTGAATTGTTATTGCTATGTTGATTGTTTATAGGCACCAGTGATCCAGTATATGTATTAATATGGACCACAACTCCTTGGTCGCTTCCAGCCAACCAAGCAATTTGTTTTGCAGGTAAAGAAAGGTATGAGAACAGACAATACCATTTACTGATATTTAATTATTAATCAGTCTGCAACTGTAAACTAAAATATATATAGGTTATTATCATCATCAAATTCCTGATATGTGTGATCAGTTAGTGTACAAAGATACCATGATAGCACTACATGATTAAGTTTACATTATTACTTGCTTTCTGTCAACAGTTTTCCTCTAAATTAGTCTGTTATTTCTGGACATCATGGTCAGATCTTTTAGCTTAGTATTATGAGGGACTTATAATTAAATCATTCAATCCAGGTATTGATCTTTTGGGTCTTCTCTTTACATTCGGGCATAAAGCAACTGTTTTCCTAACTTTTCTGCTCCCATTCAATTAAGAGATCATGCTATCTTCAATTACATGTATTTACACATTCTTAATGCTAAAATGTCAAATTGCTTACTCTAATATATTCATTTTTAATTGGATTGTGGCATTGAAGCTATCAAGTGACTCTCCTAATTTTTCTCAGAATTCTAATGTCTGGTCACTAGTCTTAGATCAAATGCAAAAAAAAATATATAAATTTGATGAAAATGGGGACAAAAATCCTTAGCCCACCCATGGTACTAAAAAGAAAGGTAATGTAGGTTTGCAACTATAGGTGAGAGCAATATTTAAAAAAAAAAAAATGGCTTTATTACTAACCAAACTCTCAGGTCGTAGTTTAAATTTGGTTTGAATGCTGTCTTGTGTGCTGTTAATTTAGTGTTTTGGCTAATCCCCCCCCCCCCCTAGTATATCAGTTTTGCTATTCTGTTATTTAGCTTCACTAAAATAGTTGACATAATTTACTTGTTCTATAGGTTCAACGTTGAGACTGCTGGTGATGTTTTCTATGTTAATGCCTATGCCTACTTCCTTTTGTCTTTTTATTTTCATTCCAAATTGATACATCAACTACTCAGTTACAGAACCCCGAAAACATATCAGACTTATTTAGCAGTACAGTATCATCAGCTTAAAATTAAAGAGTTACGTTGAACATGTTTGGTTTCTTAATACCTCTGTATAGCAATTGGAAGAATGATGGGACATTGCACCCTTCAATTGGAAAAATCCTAATTTGATTCTTATCCTGATGACAAGAGATTCTTTATGTGAGGTGTTTTCAATTGAAGGTTAGCTAGCCAATCTTATACAGAGGTAACAAGGTTTTTTTATTCCTGAAAACTCATGTTTTTCATCCTGCATTCAGGCAAATTGGACAAGAGTACTCACAGTTCATAGACAAAAATATTTGGAGCCAGTAGATGGGATAGTAGCATGCAGATGGTTGTAGTGGCATTGTGTGTAGATGGAACATGGAGTAGTGTAGATGGTAGGTTTTGTGGAATAGTGCCCTCCACGAGGAGTCATTAGACTTATTGAGGTGTTACATAATAATATCAACTTGAATGCCACTTTTCTTCATAATGAGATCAATACATTTAACGAATAACAGTGGAGATAGTGTGCACACTTATTTTCCATTTGATCTAAAGATATCACACAATGAACAAGAAACTCAATAAGATGTTTCTTATTTCTTGCATGTTCTCCCCATTTGAATTTTTGAATTTGAGCATATCTTGGAGCCAGTAGATGGGATAGTAGCATGCAGATGGTTGTAGTGGCATTGATAAGCACCGCCAACATAAACAGTACCAACGGTGGGGGGGGGGGGGGGAGTCAAAATGGCAGAAGCATTACAAAGTACCATCAACATTAGTACTTTCTAATGCTTCTGCCATTTTGATCTTTTTTTTTTTTTTTCCCCCCCCGTTGGTACTCTTTATGATGGTGGTGCTTACCTGTGACTGCCGATGTTGAGCTTCAGTTTATTTCAATAACTGACTTCATTTTTTGTTCCCTGATGAAAACTTTGTTTAACTAGTCTGCATCCCAGCCATAATGACAGTTGTTCATGTTGAACTTCCATTAGATGTATGTTTGTGGTTTAAGCCAATACCGGAACCAAATTTTGTCAGCCATTTTTCATTCATTTATTATCCAGGTGGATACCTAATATGGAATGCAACTATGAGAAAGTGAAATAAAAAGTTTTTCACTTGGTTACAAAGTAAATACTTACCAAGAAATTATATTCTTGTTTAATCCTTTATTCATGGCAAGCCTACTTGTATATAGAGGCTTGACTTTACATCATCACATCTGAAAGTATATGCGCTTTGCATTATGGGAGGCAGTTGATGTGAAGTCAACAGCTTCTATATACAAGCAAGTGCCCTACTTGTGAAGATACTTCATGCACAACTTTTGTTTGCTTACACTTGGATAAAGAATTAAAAGGAATATCATTTCTTGGCAAGTACAATTTACTTGAGAAGATCCTTGTCATTTTCCCACATTTTCTAAAGGCTGTGTGGTGACCTCCCATATATAAATATTATTGGAAAGACCAAACCTTGGAGACTTAGTGGGAAAATCAGTAGAAAACATTTATGGATTCAGCAGAGAAGGAATGCGAAGCAAAGGAGGTGTTAAGTGATTTGCAAGGATGGAGAAGAGAAATCAAAACACAATGGAACTCAGAAGTTAAAGAGTGTTGAAAAAAAATAAAAAGTCATATTGGAATGTAAGTCAGCAAGTGCCTGTAGCTTCTTTAAGAGAGTACAGAGAAAAATGTAAGAAAGTTGAATGTAAAAGTCAGTTAACAAAAGTTATGGATGATTTTGGTAAGAATTTAGAAGATAGAATAACAAATTCAGCAAAAGTTTTCTGAAGACTATTCTTGAAAATGCTTAAAAATAAGAAAAAAAACATTAGAATGAAACAGATGATAAATCTAATAGATAAGCTTATGTGTTGAATGTTATAATTTATTTTAACAGTATTAACACTAAACTATTTTATATATATATAAAAAGATGTTTATTAACTGGCTTATATTTAGCTTAATTTCAAACCAGCATCTTCAGAGCACAAAGCAGTATGTCATAGTTTACATTCAACAGTCAGTAAGTGAAACAATTCAAATCATAACAATTTGATTTGATTGAAATCCATCGAAATATAAGCCAGTTAATAAACACTCTTATTTTTATATGAAATAGTTTGTTTGGTATTGTTAAGACTGTTAAAATAAGTTATGAAGAGATGATAAAGGGGGCAAAAGCACTGAAGATACATATATTCTGGATGTCTGGAGTAATTCCATCCTTGATATAATCTGTTTGCTAAAAAGCAAAATGCTGGCTTGTTTAATTCAAACCCGCAGCCTAACTAGGCTGAGGGTTTGAATTTCACCATGAGTATGGATGTTTGGGATTGCATTTAGGTGACGGATGAATTTCACCTGTAGTGTGTGAGACTACCACCCTGCTTATCGGAGGCCCGAAGTGACTTGAACAAGTACCATGTTTGTTCTCTAGAATAGGGTTTCCAGATTATTTAAAAATGGTACTTTTTCTTATTCCACCTACTGTATTAATGTGTTACAGAATTAGAATTTTTTGTTGTTGGCGGTTACACATTGTTTTTTGAAAAGATTACTTTGAATGAGGTGTACATATCAGTATTTGTGGTAGAAGAAGCCCTCAGAAATCTAGTGGAGGAAATACTTAAATATGTAAGTATAAAAGTGTTGCTGTGGCTACAATACATAATTCAGAAATTTTCAGAAATTCAGTTCTTTATTATCAGGGTATAGCAATAAAACTGAATATAAGAATTAGGAATTTCCTTACTGAATTCCCTACTAAAATTTGTTAAAACTAATAAAAAAAAAAAAATAAGAAAAAACTTTGGAAGAGAAACTATGGGAAAAAGCTGGGCTCAGGCCAGATAAGGATTGTTGGAATCAAATTGCACTTTAAGACAATCAAGAAATCATGTAAAAATAACATATTTCATAGATCTGGAAGATAGCATGACAAGAGAGAAAGCTCTTCAAAACACTGTAGTTCTATTGTGTAAATTGAACATTACAGATAGCAATATCATCATCAAATTCCTGATATATATCCTCAAGGGATGTACAGGATATGATCCACATGAAAAATTTACATACAGAAATATAAGACATATATACAATTTTACATACAATTTTCCTCGAAATCAGTTCTGTTAGAGGTTAAGACTCCAATATTATCAGGTCTTATATTCTGTCTTCTAAGGCACTTTTTACTGTATCAATCCACCTATATCTTGGTCTTACTCTGGGTCTTTTTCCTGCCAACTTGGCAGAGAACACTTGTTTTGCTAATCTTTCCTCTCCCATTCTTCTTAAATGACCATGCCACCTGAGATGCTGACAATATCAAGTTCTTTCCTAATATCCTCGTTTTTAATATGATATTGCCATCTGTTCATGCCCCTAATCTTTCTCAGGACTCTCATATCTGCGGTCTCTAGTCTTTGGTCAAGTGTTTTACTTCTAACCCAGCTCTCAGATCCAAGTTAAAATCGGTTTAAACACTATCTTGTATACAGCTAATTTAGTGTTTTGGCTAATTTCTCTCTTATTCCATATAAATTTATTTAGTTGACTTCCTACCATACTAGCTTTGTTGAATCTGTTGTCTATTTCCATATTTAACTTACCATCTTCACTAAAAATCGTGCCTAAGTAGCTGAAATGTTTTACTTGTTCTGTAAGTTCTCCATTCACAGTGCAGTTGATATTTTCAATCTTTCTGCCTATTTTCATTGTCTTTATCTTTTTAATGCTGATCTTCATACCATATCTATTACAACAGGTATTCAGTTTAGTCAGGGAATCTTGCAGACTTGTAGCAGATTTATTAGAAGTATAACATCATCTGCATAAAGCAAAGAGCCGAGATTAACACCTCCAGTTTTGATATCAGGTTAAATACCACTTCATAATGTGATCCATATAGATAATGAATAACAGAGGGGATAATGTACATCCTTGTCTCACACCAGATTTAACATTAGACCATCTTCCTATACTTCCTTCAATTCTAACTGCTGACTTACAACTCAAATAAAGACTAAGTATTGCTTGATATAATGCCCCATTCATATAACTGTAGCATATTGAATAGCTTCTCTCTTGGCAGCTTATCATGTGCCTTTTCCAGATCTACAAAACTCAAATAGAGATCTTCGTTATATTCCCATAATTTCTCCACTTTTTGTCGTAAAGTGAAGATCTGATCCTGACAGCCTCTATTTGGCTTGAATCCAGCTTGTTCTTCAACAAGCTTCTCTTCCACAATCCTTGTTAACCGTTTCTCAAGTATACTTTCATATATCTTACCAGGAACACTCAGTAATGAAATACCTCTGTAATTCTCACATTCATTTTTATTTCCCTTTTTTATATGGGTACCATGTAGTTGCAGCCATTGAAAATTTTAAGTGGGGGGTGCTGCATATATATACAAAAAAAAAAAAAAAAAAATCCTAATCAGTAACGAATTTTTTAATAAATAAATTTACATATTAAAAAATTGCTTTATTAAAAATATTTCATCCTCACCACGAACAAACACCAATAATAAAAGTTTCGTATCAATAACAACAGCAACTGCAAACGAATATCGGCATTAGATCGCAGTGCATTTGTTTCATGTAATGATAATTGAAAAAATATTATTCTTTTCATTTTTTCAACAGTGACACTCGTCATAATTCAGCCTTGTATCTATAATAAATAAATAATTATATGTTATTTTAACAAAATAAAATAAGATTTACAAAAAATAGTTCACTATGCACAAACACCAATAATAAACGTTTCATATCTCACAGAAATAAGGTGCCTAAGCATACTAAACACTGCCGCGTGAGCAGTTACAGTTGGGAATGACGTAACGTGCAATAATGGGCAAACGAATATCGACGTTAGAAAGCAGTGCATTTCTTTCGTAATCTAAAGCATTAATTGAACAATTATAATTATTAACTATTCAATGAATGTCAAAACATAAGTCGTAACCTTTAACATGTTGTACTGCATTTATATAATGTTGTAAGCATTGTTATTATTTATAAACACAAACAAAATTTTTTCATTTTTTCCTTCGGGGTGCTGCAGTGTCGCAGTGCTTATGTACCGGCCGCTACTGGTACTATGAGAGCTCTAATCCAATCATCTAGGATTCTTCCCTCTGTACAGGCCTTCTTAACTATGCAGTGTAGCCACTGTACGACTTTTATACCTCCATACTTCAGCATTTCTGGTCGAATATCATCTACTCCTGCTGCCTTTCCACATTTCAGGCTTTTGATGGCTTTTTCTACTTCAAGTATGGATATGTATTCCTGACTGCATGCCTGGTCAGTGTTTTTTTACCACTATGCTCTCATCACTGCTTGTTTCATTTAGCAGTTTTTCAAAGTAATTACTCCATACTTCAAGGATATCTTTTTTCATCTCTATCATACCTCTGTCATCTCTAATTATTTTTACAGTATTCTTTCCTCCATTTTTCTGAGCTTCTTCAACAAACTCCAGAATATCTTGCAACCTTCTTGGTATTTATTTTCTATGTTCTTGCCAAAGTCCTCCCATGACTTTTGTTTAGCCAGTTTTACAGTGTTTAGCTTTTTTACATTTGTCTCTGTATTCTCTAAGAGCACAAGCTGACTTATTTGCCAGGAACTTTTGATATGCTTTCTTCTTTTCCTTCACTGCCTCTTTAACTTCCTGTGTCCACCATGGAGTTCTGATTTTTCTATCCTTGCAGACAACCTCACCATGCCTCTCTGGCTGAATCAATCAGTGTTTTCTTGTGCTTGTCACTGTATCTCCACGGTTTGGTTCCTGCTCTCAAACTCTTTCATTTTTGTTCAATCACTTTTGTGCATTTTAGTCTACAGTTGACATCTGAGAACTGCTCAACTTTTATTCGCTTTAAAACTTTCTTACATGGTCTTCTTTTCCAAATGAAATTCAAATTTATCCTGCTCTAGACTAAATGGCAATCACTTTCGATTTCAAATCCTCTGTACACTCTGGTATCCTACACCAGTGGGAAAACATCACTATCAACAATAACATAATCGATGAGACTTTTGTTATTCCTTGCCTCTTCTCTCCATGTGAATTTGTGCACACTTTTATGTTGGAACATTGTGTTAGTAATAACCACTCCATATCCTGAGCAGAAATCCAACAGGCATTTGCCATTATTATTAGCTTTGCTCTTTTCTCCAATTTTTCTCAAAATATTTTTGTATCTCTGACAATCATTTCCTACTCTGCTATTTATATCCCCAACAAGGACCAACTTTTCCTTTTTCGTTGTGTCAGTTGCTTTTTCTAGAGCGTCAAAAAATTCCTCCACTTCTACCTTAGTAGAACCTTTTGTGGGACCATAATTACAAATAAGTCTTATTGTCCAGTTCTCCATTCTGATATTAGCCCACATCACTCTACTTCAGACTGCCTGCCATTCAAGATGATTAGCCTCGTATTTAGTGTTGAATACTATGGCTACTCCTTCTTTTCCTTGTATGTCATTGCCTCAATATAATATTTTGTATTTATTGCTCAGAAAGATCTCACCAGTTATCGTCTTTTTTGTTTTAGTTACACCCTATTATGTCGATCTGGTACTTATCCAATTCCCCAGCTAGCTCCATTTCTTCACCATTCAGGCTTCTTATGTTGATAGTACCGATCTTGAACTCTGATAATGTTGATTTGGGGTAAGTTTTAGGATTTGTTCTAGTAGCTGACTTTTTGCTGTTTGATCTGGTTCCCTGGTGAAAATAAGGGGGGCCTTGTTTAACCTGGCTGCGCCCTGGCTGGCATGAAATTCTGTCATTTTGTACCATCATTTGAAATTTTGGTTTAATATATACACTCGGGTCTCTTTTTATGTGGATTTGAAGTTATGCGATGTACGCCCACAGATACGAGACATTTCGACACTTCTGTGCATGTCAACAGAAGGAGAATCCATTCTGATAATAGGGTAATCCAGCATTTTCCAAACTTTTCCAATGACGGAAACACTTCACAAATCCTGAAATTTTCATGGAACACCTTGGTTATTTTGTAATGTATTCATTAATAATTATTTGTTAATTTATCTGATTTTTTATTATTCATTAATAATTCATCATTAATTATTAATTAATAATTAATTAAATTTGGCCCAATTTAGGAAAAAAGCACCAAAGAAAAGCAATTTCTTTGGAAATGAAAATTGCAATTTTAGATAGCTTAGCAAAAGGAGAGGGATCTATGGTGATCGGTAAACATTTTAATTTAGGTGAATCTACTATAAGAGCAATTAAAAAGAATGAAGTCGCAATAAGAAAATCTGTCATTTCTGGCACAAAACTAAGTGCCAAATTATCATCGTACTCAAGAGATGCTTTATTAGAAAACACGGAACGAGCACTCATAATTTGGATTGAAGAATTAACTTAAAGGAGAATTCCTATACATGGTTATTTAATTAAACAAAAAGCTCTTCGGTTATATGAACAGATGAAGCAATTGGAGCCATCTACTTCCGCTTTCCAGGCTGATAAAGAATTTTCGGCTAGCAAAGGATGGTTAACTGGGGTTTTAAAAAGAAATGCACTTCATAGTGTGAAGATTATAGGCCAGGTTGCAGCAGCAGACGAAGAAGCAGCCAAAAATTTTCAAGAGAAGTTAGCCAAAATTATTAAAGATGGTGTATATTGTCCCGATCAAGTGTTTAATCCTGATGAAACAGGATTGTTTTGGAAGGAAATGCCTAATCGAACTTATATTGCAAAGTCTGAGAAAAAAGCAAGTGGGATTAAAGCAAGCAAAGATTGAGTAATGTTATTACTTTGTAGCAATGCATCAGAGGAGATCTAATGTTGAAACCCCTCCTAGTAAATCGATTTCTAAGAACACTTGCTCTAAAAGGGAAACTAGATTTGTTAGGGGCGGGGGGGAGTAGAGATACAGTCCTTATGGAGGCAGTTGAATGTAAGAATGAATATAATATGCCAGAGCAAATAAGGACAACAAATCTGAGTGGGATAGTTAATATAAGGCATCAAGGTAGGGTTGGGGCTAATGGGGGTCTTAAATTCATGTACACTAATACTAGGAGTATTAGGAACAAGAAGGAAGAGTTTTGGGCCATGGTTGACACTTCCAGACCACAGGTTATAGGTATTAGTGAAACATGGCTGACTGTAGATGATATAACTAGTGGGATTGAATGTGATGGGTATAGTGTGTTCAGGAATGACAGAGAGAATAAAATGGGGGGAGGAGTATTGTTGATGATAACTGATGAGCTCCAGCCAAGGAGAATAGAAGTTGAATTGCAGGATAGAGAAAAGAGCACATTTGAGGCCATTTGGTGTGAGATTGTGGCTAGCAGAACTAAATATACAATTGGGTGCTGCTATAGACCAGGTGATGGAAAAGATGGTGGTGACAGTATGCACAAGCAAATAGAAGAAATGGGTGGAAGGAGGGTGATTATTATGGGAGATTTCAACTATGGTCGCATTGATTGGAGTGAGGAGAGGACACACGGGAGGAAGGAACTGGATTTTATGTGGTTATTAAGGGATAACTATCTGCAACAGCATGTAATGGAAAATACTAGGGGTCAGAGAGTACTTGACCTAGTAATTACATCTGAGGATTTGGCTGTAACAAATATGACCACATTGCCACCAGTCGGTGAGAGTGATCATAGGGTCTTAACTTGGGAGGTGGCTAAAGGTGTAGAATTTTCAATTAAGACAGGGTACATGTGGAATTATCGGGCTGGAAAGTATGACAAGCTTAGGAGTTTGATTGGTTCAGTGCCATGGCATGTACAACTGCAAGGACTAGAAGTTGATAGTGCATGGGAGGTAGTTAAGAAGTGCTTGCAAGAAGCAATGGCTGACTGTATACCTAGAGTCCGAATAATAAATCAAGTAGGGGTTAAATGGATGAATAACACCATTAAGCTTGAGTTGCAAAAAAAGAAACAACTATGGAGGGAATTTAAGGAGAAGGGTGACCGGCAGGCACATGAACGGTATAAAGCACAGGCCAGAAGGGTGACGAGTGTGGTAAGAAAAGCAAAAAAGGATTACGAAAGAACATTGGCCATGCAGGCTAAAGAGAATCCTAAACAGTTTTTTAGATATGTAGCAAGTAAAAGGAAAAATGTACATGGCAGATTGATTTTAAAGAATGCCGATGGTAGGGAGGTAACTGAATCAGTTGAGATAGTTGAGTTACTGAGTGAGCACTTTGCAAAAGTATATCATCCAAGTGGTGACATTGCAGAAACGAATAAACCAGTAGATTATACGGGAATTGTGGTTAATGAAGTGGAGGTGAGTAGTCTATTGCATAACCTCAATGTCAATACATCTGTGGGATTGGATGGTATACCAGCTCGTGTTGTACGAGAAGCAGCTAAAGAATTGTCAGTACCCTTGACCATTTTGTTTAATTTGAGTCTCGGGTCTGGGTTAGTCCCGAGCGGGTGGAAAGAGGGGAAAATAGTTCCACTGCATAAAGGTGGTTCCAAGACTGCTGTAGTAAATTACCGACCGATTAGCATATCAGGAATCATTGTCAAGGTTTTAGAGAAAATAGTCAAGAGGAAAATACAAGATTGGATAGAAGAAAATGGGATACTGTATCGGGGACAGCATGGTTTTGTGAAGGGTAGGTCATGCCTCAGTAACTTGCTCACGTATTATAACACAGTGACGGCTGAACTGGATAAGGGTAATGGGTTTACGGTGATTCTACTGGACCTTGCCAAGGCCTTTGACAGGATTCCACATGGAATTCTAATCAGTAAATTGCAGCATATGGGAATGGACATAGGGTTGGTGAGATGGGTAGGAGGGTGGTTGACGGAGAGATATCAGAGAGTGGTTTACTCGGGAGTAGAGTCCACAAGATGGCCTGTGACTAGTGGTGTGCCACAAGGATCTGTTCTTGGACCACTGCTGTTTAATTTGTTCATAAATGATATAGGAAATGATCTGAGAGGAACAGTTCATTTGTTTGCGGATGATGCGAAGTTGGATAGGGCAATAGTGAATGCAGATGAGCGTCAGAATTTTGCAGGATGATTTGGATAGATTGGAGGTCTGGGCTAAGGAGAATGGATGTCAGTTTAATGTGGCAAAATGTAAGGTTATGCATTTTGGGGTGAAAAGATTGGCAGCAGTTTACTGCATTGGCGGAACCGTGCTCCAGGAAATTGATGAGGCACGAGATGTAGGAGTGTTGGTACATAAGGAATTGAAATTTAGGGGACACATTGCAAAAGTGACCAAAACAGCTCATCAAATCACTTGGTTGCTGAAGAATACGATGACAAGCAGAGACAAGCAGGTTATTGTTCCTCTGTATCGAGCCTTGATAAGACCCCATCTAGACTACTGTGCTCAGATTTGGTCACCTAGGTTTCTTCTTGATGGGGAGGAGGTGGAGAGGATCCAGAGGCGAGTGACCAAGATGATAGCAGGTCTGTGGAATGAACCGTATGAGAACAGGTTGAGGATTTGTGGGTTGCAAAAATTGGTTGATAGGCAGAGGAGGGGAGATATGATTGAGACATTCAAATTACTGAAGGGTTTCTATAAAATTGATTCAGAAGATATTTTTGAGAACAGGGCTGGTTGTGGGAGGACTAGGGGACATCCATGGAAACTGGGCAAAAGTGTGGTTAGTAAAGGTGTTAGAGCTGGGTTCTTTACTTTTAGAGTAGTGAATGAGTGGAATGCGCTCCCTGAGTCTGTGGTGGATGCTGTGACAGTGAATGAGTTTAAGGCGAGGTATGATAGATACTGTATGAATGTCAAATAGTTGTGATGAATATGATTTGGGGCCTCCCTCGATGAGTCCAATGACTCCCTGGAGTTGCCCGTAATAATAGTAATAAAAAAGGCAAAGATCTAAAACAGCTGCCATTGGATGGCTAATACAAAGGCCTGGGTAACAACTGCTGTATTTACTGAATGGTTCAATAATTGCTTTGTACCAGAAGTGGAAACATATATGAAGCAAAATGCTCGCGATTTTAAAGTTTTATTAATTGTTGACAATGCACTAAGTCATCTACATTTAGAACATCCAAATGTGCAGGTAGTGTTTTTTCCACTCAATACAACAAGCATTATTCAGCCATTAGATCAAGGTATAATTGCTATTTTTTAAAAATATTACGTTAAGCACCCTTTTCAATTTATATTGGATAAACTAGAAAATGAATCATTAACAGTAACTGACATTTGGAAAAAATTTTCTATTATGGACTGCTTAAATCATGTTGCATCTGCGATCGCTGAAATAAGACCACAAACTTTACATGCTTGCTGGAAAGCAGCTTGGGCTGAAAGTATTGCAAACAGTGCAACCCTGCAAACATCTACATTATCAGCTGAAATCATTACATTGGCACATGAAATTGGTGGAGAAGGTTTTGATACATTTAGCCAGAATGATGTAGACGAATTATTTGTGGATAATGCCTTAAGTGACTATGATATTATTGGATATCGATTAACCTTAGATATCATCAAAGATTCAGAAAACTATAGTGAAGCGGAAGAAAAACTGTCCCCCTCACTGCAAATATAATTCAAGAAGGTCTTGAACTGTGCAATAAATTGGAAAATCATTTTGTTGTTAATGACACAAATTCTGAACAAGCCTTTAAATTCCAACGTGAGCTGAAGAACTGTATGTCTGGATATCGCGAGCTGTATAAAAAATTAGTGAAATCATCATCGCAAAGCTTAATCACTGATTACATTGTCAGAAGAAAAAAATCAGCACAGAATGAGGCTGAAGCTAATTCTGTTTGTGAGGAACCATTGCCTTTACCATAGAAATCTGATGCTGACTATCTCTTCTGGTGATGAAAGTGATTTTGCACCAGTTCGCAAATGCTGCCGAATATTGTCTAATAGCAATGATAATTCTGATGACAAAATGTTACTTTTCAATAAAATTAAACGAATAAAGCTTTAAAACCAACTTAGGTATTCTTATTTTCCTGAATTTTCATAAAATTTTATGTGATTTTAGGTTTATTTTAATTCATTGCTTCGGTTTTATGTGGTTTTAGAAAATTATGGAACGTATCCCTGATTTTTCAACCTAAGTTAGGCCTTTTTTGTGTGATATTTTTATATGCGGTTTTCTGTGGAACGTATCTACCACATAAAAAGAGACCCAACTGTATATAGCATATTCATAAATCAACAAGATGTTCAATGTAAAATCAGTACAAGGGTGCCCCCAGTCCTCACTGTTATCCACAATCTGGATCACATGATGGAGGAAAGTGGCATTAAACCTGAACTCAAAATGAGAGTTATTCAGCTCAGCTAAATACTTCATGGAGATGATTTTCTGCTCCTAAATAAATCTGGATTAGAGGTAGTTGTTGGAAGTTTCCAACAACTATCTCTAATCCAGAGTATTTTAATAATATGGTATGACACCTTTTGGCAACTCGTTATATGAAAATATGACTTCTGCTTTACTTCAATCTTGGTATCACCTCTGGATCTGGCTCCCACTGATGAGACCTTAATAAAGTTGAAACTGGTCTGGGTAGTGACCCTTCCCATGAGGATATGTGCTTTGCATTATGGAATACTGAGGCAAGTGATGTAAAGTCATAAGCTTCTATATACGAGTTGTTCCATTCCTGAAAATAGTTCAGGTGCAAATTTGTTTGCTTACACTTGGATAAAGGATTAAGCCAAGTATATAATTTCTTGGTATCTTTAATTTATAGTATAACCAAGTGTAAAAACTTCCAACATGCAAAATTTCCATTATATCTGTACTGTTACAAGATCCTCTTACTGAGTTGTCTTTATTTGTTTCTTCATTTATATAGAACCCAGATGACATATCTGAGCACAGTAATCCAGACATAATTATCAGTACCTATGGGTCCAGTGTGCATTGGTGTTCAATGCTCTCTTCACCATTCTTTGCCATATCTCTCTGTCCATTTCCAGATGACTGAAATCCTGCAAACTCTTTCCATACCACTCCTTCACATCATCTACCCACTTTCATCTTGGGCATCCTCTTCTGTTTATGCCATCCATTGTACTAGGCATCAAGGTTTAATCTTGCAGATATATCCAAAAAGCTTAAGCTTCCTTCAAATTATTTTATGCATTAAATTCTCTTTGCTGTTTACTTTGCTATACAGTTATTCATTTGTTACCTTTTTTCATCCATCCAATTCATAGAATCTTTCCATAACATGTACTTTCAAAAGCCAGTATTCACCTCATGTGTCTGCACGGTTATCCAAGTGGCTATGTGCCTCGCAACCATATGCCTAGGAAAGGAGTGTCCTAGGTTCGATTCCTTTCGCTGATGTGAGGAGCTTAGGATCTTTCTCAGACATAGCCCCAAGTTAGCCAGTCTTGGGTGTGGACTGCAGGGTTTTCTCCCCAGTTTATCTGGTTTTTTTTTTCATCCCTCAAGCAGGCAAACTGGCCTTGAGAACTCAACGCATCTACCCACATAGGATACACCTGGAGGCATAGGGCTAACCACCTTATTCTTGAGTACAGTTGCGGTTAAATGAATAGAAAATTCTCAGCACCACAAAGTAAAAGAGGGAAAAGGAAGATGTATTCACCTCACAGAGTCTTTGACCATTATCCATGTCTATTACAGCATACAGAGCACTTGTGAATATGGATTTCCAGCAGTATTAGCTTTGTGGCAAGTCTCACTGATTTACTTTTCCATGCCTTGTCTATTGGTTGAAGGTTTACTTTCACTTTTGTTAGCTGAGATCTTATATCTTTTTTTTTTACGTTCTAGCTTGTGTCTTATTGCTCCCCCAATTACATGAAGCTCCTAACCTCCTCCAGCTTGTTCATTCACTTTTATTGACTTTTTCATCCTCTTCTCTCTCTCTCTCTCCAAATATTTTTGTTTTAGTTTTTTTGATGTTCTTTATCAACCCTTATCTCTTTCCTTCTTCACTTAACTTTAGTACTGTTCTTTCTAGTTTGCTTCTTCATTTTCAGTAATGACTGTCATCTGCAAATCATAAATTGTTGATTTTTGAACTTTGAAATGAAATTTCCTATATACAGGTAGTCCTCGCCTTACAACGGGGTTACATTCCAACCTCTACATCGTAAGTCGGTCTGACGTAAGTCGAGGACTTTTGTTAATTCTGATTTGTTTGATTTCTGTTATAATATTTTCATAAATTAGGTTTCTATATAACTTAAAATGGTGAAAAATGTATAAACTTGCATAAACATTTATAAATTATTTATTAGCACATACAAATACATAAATACAAAATTAAGAAAGAAAAATTTAACAAAAAAATACATAAACACATCAAAAATGATGCACTTACTTTAATTTGAAATTCCTTTAAATATTAGTTAACATAAACAAAAAACTTATTAACAGTGTCTTTAATTAAACAGATGAGTAACTCTCACTTATTTGGACGATATGGTTATTTCTTGCGATCGGGAGTATACTTTTTAATCAGAAAATTGGTTAATGTTGTCTGTTGGATTATTTTCTTTTTTCTTCATATATTTTGTGATAACATCTGACTGCTTCTCGAATTTGCTTTTCAACTTTGGCGAAGCTATCAGTGTCTTGATCCATATTCTCGAGTAGCTGAAGTCCTTGATTTATTTTAGAAAATACTTCAGCTAATCCTTTTACAGTAAATTTTTTTAACGATTTCTCTTCTTCATCTTCCTCGTTATTCTTTTCTTCTTCTACAACTCTTTCGTTTTGGAAAATCAAGTCTTGATCAGTCAGTTCACCTTCTTCGTGATCTGCTAATTCTTCTATATCTGTAATATCGATTTCTAAATCCAGTTTTCTTGCAATTTCAACGATTTCTTCACCAATTTGTTCTAACATACTATGCTCATTGTACTCTTCGAGTGTCTCCTGCGGCAGTAACTTCTTCCAAATTCCTCGCATACATTGTTCCGACACTTCCTTCCAAGAAGTTTCAATGTTCTGGATACATTGGCTAATATCGTAATTTTTCCAAAAATCACGTAATGTTATAGCATCATTGTCCATTGCTGTTATTGCTGTGAAAATATAGTTTTCAGGTAATATGTCTCAAATGTAGCAATCGAACCTTGATCCATAGGTTGAATCACAGCTGTCGTATTGGGCGGTAGATACATTACATTTATATTTTCATTCAAATCGCTGATGTGAAGATGTCCTGGAGCATTGTTAAGTAGCAATAGAATTTTATAAGGAATGTTTTTTTCCAAGACAGTAGGCATGTACTTCTGGAATAAAACAATTTAAGAACCTGTCTTCGAATAAAACAATTGTCATCCAAGCCTTAGGATTACTCCTGTAGTAAACCGGCAATTTATTCTTGTCAATATTTTTCAAAACTCTGGGGTTTTGTGAACGGTAAACAAGAAATGGTTTTAATTTAAAACCAGCAGCATTTCCTCCAAGAAGATGCGTAATCCTATCTTTAAATGCTTTAAAACCAGGCACCGATGTAGCTTCTCTGTGAATGTAAGTTCATTCTAGCGTTCTTTTCCAGAACAGCCCTGTTTCATCTACGTTAAAAATCTGCTCTAGCAAATAGCCTTCATCTTTTATCATCTCTTTCAAATTTTTCTTGAAAATTTCTGCACTTTCAAAATCGGAACTATCAACTTCTCCCGTTATTCGTATGGTATCTAAGTTTAAATTGGCTTTTGAATCGATAAAACCCACCTTTGTTAAATGTTAAATGTATACTCGCTGTATTTATCTTCTTGTTGTTTCCTTAAATTGTCAAATAGGCTGCATACTTTTGTTTGAATCGTAAACAAACTGAGAGGAATATTCTTGTTGATTTGATCATCTATCCATATTAAAAACTTCTCCATTTCATGAATTGGCCCTTCTCTTTTTTTTCGTTAAAATTGTACATTTCATATTAACTGCCCCTTTAGCTGCCTCCGTTATTCTTGATTTATCTTTTATGATTGTCGAAACAGATAGTTTTTCTTCTCATGCTATTTCACCAACTTTCTTTCCTTTGCCATATGCTTTAATGACCTTCATTTTGACATCTAAACTTAAAGCTTTCCTCACCATCTTTTTGATGTTGGAATTTTCATCAGTAGTTTTACTTCTCTTACTGGACATGATAGGGTTACGACGAGAGAAAAACGAACACTTCGACTGCTGATTAGCAACTAGATGTGATAAGTTAGAAGTGGATGAATCATAGCAGCAGCTATTGCATATTGGTGATAGGCTTTGCTTGTCAACTAATGGCGACGCTGCAATGCGTATGCAAAAGTAATGTGATATATGTATGTATATGCTGGCGACAAAGTTAAATTAGAGAATTTTTAATAATTCTTTTAATATTTAATAATGTTAATAATTTTAATATTTAATAATTTAATAATGTGACTAGTGGTGTGCCGCAGGGTTCTGTTCTTGGACCACTGCTGTTTAATCTGTTCATTAACGATATAGGGAAGGATCTAAGTGGAACAGTTCATTTGTTCGCTGATGATGCAAAGTTGGGTAGGGCGATAGTGAATGCAGAAGATGTCAAAGTCTTGCAGGATGACTTAGATAGATTGGAGTTCTGGGCTAAGGAGAATGGATGTCAATTTAATGTGACAAAATGTAAGGTTATGCATTTTGGGGTGAAAAGATTAGCAGCAGTATACCACATTGGTGGAACTGTACTCCAAGAGATTGATGAGCCAGGGACTTGGGAGTGTTGGTGGATAGGGAGATGAAGTTTAGGGGGCACATTGCAAAAGTGGCAAAATCAGCTCATCAACTCACTTGGTTGTTGAAAAATACTTTGATGAGCAGAGACAAGCAAGTTATTGTACCTCTGTACCAAGCCCTGATAAGACCTCATCTCGACTACCGTGCCCAGATTTGGTCACCTTGGTTCCTTCTTGATGGGGAGGAGGTGGAGAGGATTCAGAGGCGAGTGACTAAGATGATAGCAGGTTTATGGAATGAACCATATGAGAACAGTTGAAGATTTGCGGGTTGCAGAAACTAGTTGATAGGTGAAAAAGGGGCGATATGATTGAGACATTCAAATTGCTAAAAGGATTCTATAGGATTAATTCAGAGGATATTTTTGAGATCAGGACTGGTGGTGGGAGAACTAGGGAACACCTATGGAAGCTGGGCAAGAGTGTGGTTAGCAGGGGTGTTAGAGCTGGGTTCTTTACTTTTAGAGTGGTAAATGAGTGCAATAAGCTGCCAGCGTCTGTTGTGGGTGCTATGACAGTGAGCGAGTTCAAGGCAAGGTATGATAGATACTGTGAGAATGTCGAATAGTTGTGTGGACATGATGTTTAGGGCTTCCCTCCCTCCCTGGAGGGAGGAAGTCCTTAGACTCCCTTTCGGGCTACTCCAGGGAGTCCTTAGACTCCCTGGAGTAGCCTGAAATAATAATAATAATAATTATTATTATTATTATTATTATTATTACTACTATTATTGCTGGCGGCAAAGTTAAATTAGAGAATTTTTAATAATAATAATTGCTGGCGGCAAAGTTAAATTAGAGAATTTTTAATAATAATAATTTTGACCGTCGTAAGTCAAGGACTACCTGTATTTTCCTTTATGACATCCATTGTTCTTCAGCAGCATGATAAAGATGTTTTTGAATATTGGGTCTATTTGTCTTGTGCCTCTTGTTCTCCATAACCAATATCCTGTTTTTTCACAATTTCTCACAGCAACCTCTGTATTATCATTAATATTCTACAATTCTACATATCAGGTGCCTGTCCAATGAATAAAATAGGAGTTATAGCCCATGCCACTTGCTGATTTATATTAATGAATGCTTTTTGAAAGTCAACAATTAAACTCAATATTAATATTTGATGCACAGTACTCCTGCCTCTTCTGAATCCTTGCTCATCTTCTAGATTTTCTTCCATTAGTTTCCTTATCCTTTCTATTAATATCACTAAGTACTTTTTCCCCATATGAGATGTTAGAGTGACTTCTGTAGTTTTTGCAATCAATTTTGCTTCCATTTTTGTGAATGGGTATTATGATAAATCTTGTCCATTCTTTTGGGTTCTTTCCTTTTGTCCCATGAAATGTTACAAAACCCAGTATATTTAGAAAAAATTAAAGAAGGAAATTAAACTTACGTGAAACAACTTCATTAGGTGTAAAATTTTCACCTTAGTATAATAGACATTCTCAGTACAATAACAACAACGGAACACAAAACTGGGAGAGTGGGTCTGAGGCTATCTGGTGAAAAGACGTGTTGTTAAAAAACTCTTGAAAGATCTATGATTTTTGTTGATTTATTGAGTATTTAGTATATTATTATAGTTTTTTAGTGTAATTATTGTACTACAGCATTTTATAACATAATTGCAGAAATATTATTAGTTTTTACTACTCTTAAGAATGGCACTGAAAACACGTCAGAACAGGGCAGTGTCTAAAGCTCAAGTTGTTAACTACTGAGGAGAGCATTTGTCCTGATGTTCTGCTGCATTAATGATGATAATTTATCTGAAGATAGCTGATATTAGAAATATCTTGATTAAAAGAAATTATTAGAAAATCGACCAGAATTTAGAAAAGTGGAAAAACATTTGAACTTAGACACAGGATAAGAAAAAGGATCAGAACAAGAACAGGCAGGAAAGCACTGCACTTGTTAATTATAATATTGATAACCACAAGGTAAGTCGGTTAAAATCTAAGAAAAAAGAAGTGATACGGTATGGTAATTCAATCATAAAATTTGCGCATGACAATGGAGTCACCACTTCTAGTTTCCCAGAGGCAAAAATTAAAGATATGACAAACATAATTGAAAAACAAAAAAGAAAAGTAAAAGAGATGGTAATTCTGATAGGTACTAATGATATCAGATGACTTAACTCCAGTTAGGATAGAAATGCAAGAAAACAATGATAGTAACAATGTCCCATGTAGTGGTGAGTTTGAGGCTATCTGGTGTGAAGTGGAGGCTAACAAAATGAAATATATGGTGGGGTATTGCTATAGACCTGGAAGCTCAGTTGCAGGGAACAAAGAAATGCACTGCCAATTTAGCCTTATGGGTACGAAATGAGTGATCATTATGAGCAATTTTAATTTTCCAAACATTGATTGGGTAGAAGAGAAATCTCATGATAAGAAAGAAGAGAAATTTACTGAATTGTTGTGAGACAACTTTCTCATGTGAAAAAAAGGAACTCAAGTTCAAAGAGTGTTGCATTTGCTCATAGCATCAGAATGGTAGTCTCTGTTAAGAATATGGCTAATTTACCACCAGGTGGTGACATGATCATGCTGAGCTTTCTTGGGAAGTATCCAATTGTATTGAAGTTCTGATTAAAACAGGTTACATGCTGAGCTATAAAGCTGGAAATTATAATCATCTTAGGAGAATACTATCTTTGGTCCCATGGTATCAGTTACTTAATGGGAAAAATATCAGCAATGCTTGGGAATCTTTGAAAAAGTGCTTAAATGAGGCAGTATTTGAATGTTTCCCTAGTGTTCAAAGAATAAATAGGTTGAGAGTGAAATGGATGCAATCTTATTAAGCAAAAGATCTACAAGAAGAAGATGATGCGGAAAGAATATCATGAGAGTGAGAGGAGTTATGAAATGTATAAAGCTCAGGCCAAAAAAGTAACAAGTATTGTGCAGAAAGCTAAATCGGAGTATGAAAAGAAATTGGCCATGCAAGCTGAAAGCAATCCAAAAGAATTTTATCATTATGCTGCAAGCAAAAGAAAGAATGAATGTGGAAGAATAACTTTACTCAATGCAGATGGTACTCTAATGTCAGAAGCTAATAAGATTGTTCAGTTAATGAGTGCTCACTTTGCTAAGATATATCAACCAGGTGTATGTAACATGGTGCACAGTGCTACTGCTACATTAGATGAAGAGTTAAGTTACATGAAAATGAGGTTGAAGAGCTCTTGCACAACCTGGATAAGAATTTGTCAATAGGGACAGATGGAATATCAGCCCCTATTGCTAAAGGAATGTTCAGCTGACTTGGCTAGGCCTTTCACATGCTTGTATAACTTGAGTATCAGCTCAGGAATGATACCACAGGAATGGAAGGAATTGTAAAATCTCTTATGGTGAAATAAAGAAATTTTTTTTCCCCTATATCGATTTTACATAGGTCATAAAATATATAAAATTAGAAGTATATGTAACCTGCTTTAATGTATTAAAATTTGTATTATATTGTGAAAATAACTGAACGTAGAACTACAAGTATATGTAATAAAGGATTAGACAGGATTATGCTAGTGAGCTGGCGGTGAACAATAATCTCTAAAGTCACTGAAATATAGGAGTTTTGCCACCAAGACCTAAAGTAAGCATAGGTGATGTCAGGGTGCTTCAGTAAAATCTGAGAAGTTTGGATGGTAAGACAAGGGACATCGAATGATATAAAAGGCCATGATTGGCAGACGAAGGGCTTTTTTTTTTCCCCGAATTTTTCTGGAGTCTTGGGAGGAGAAGAGTAGAGAGTCCCTCAAGGAATTGTCCAGGAGATCTTGGGAAGTTCCGCTGGTAGGTGACCCCAGTGTGGAGGGGGGGGGGGGAGAGTCAGGAGAGGCCGTATTCAAAAGAGCCTTCCGAGATGTTCTTCGATGAAAGTACCGCTCCACATGCATGCTGATATGCTGCAACCGGAGCAATTCCTAACATCGCCGAAGAACTATATTACTTTTCCAAGGGAGAGAACTTGCAAGACAATTGTTGAATAGTACCCAATTGTAGCCATTTCGCAAGAATGAGGAAGGAACCAGCAGAACTCACCCATACCCCCTCAAAAATCCTAGAACTTTACAAGATACTGAGAGCTAGTAAGTAGATTGCTCTATGTAAATGTCCAAGATTGTTTGTGTAGATAATCAATGCTAATCCTGTTTAATCAATTGTAGTACGTAGCAAGAAGTTAGAGAGCTGTGTTAGTCTGTGAATGGTATAAGTTTGTATGTTGCTTGTGTTAACTAATGCATAGAAAGTGTTACGTATAATTTGTCTTAATTTTTATAAAACTGAATGCAATTCTTTACGGGCTAAGGCCCTTTCATGTGATAAGTAAGTTGAGTGTGAGATTTCTTTGTTTAATGTCTCAAGTGATTAGCTTTACTTCATAAATTGTGATTCAAGCACGCGATATGCCCATTGCTGTTTGTAAAATATTTGTCTTAGTTAAAATAAACATGTTTTGTCTTGTAAATAGCCTGCGTGATCTTTGTTAACCAATGCACTGTCTCACAAAAACTAATCAGACCTGTATGACCAAGGTAAAGCAACCGCCATGACTGTACAATTCAGAGTTGCTTGAGATTAATGAACAAAGGATTCTTATATGTGCTTAGCAGAAAATTCTCATGTTTGTAAAGAATAAAAATTTTACATAGTCCCTGATGGTGCAGTCATTAACTAACATAAATTTTTCAAGGACTATTAAACATGAGCATTAGCAATCTAAATTGAGGATTTAAATTTGGTTTTGCCTTTAACTAGTTAACTAGAGGTTTTCCCTTATTTTTAGACACTAGCACATATAAGGGTATACCTTATGATGTTGAGGGAGGGGGGGTAAGTTAAGTGGATTGCAAACAGACTAAGGTCATGTTAAATTATCAGGCGTAAGTTTTAAGATTAGAACATTTTAGGCAAAGATAGAGGTTACCATCTCCGAAGGAATTTAACATAAACTCAAGCTGACACAGATATCAATGTAAAGTGGAGGGGATCATTAAAGATAAGAGTAACTAGAAAACAAAGACAATTACAAATGGTGCAAATGAACATCACAAAAATAAATAACTAATAAATATGTACAGAATATATGATAGTTCCATTGTACAAGGGTGGTGCAAAAATTGATGTGTTTAACTACCAACCTATCAGTATCTCTGGTGTGGAAGTGAAGATTTTAGAGAAGTTGGTAAGAACTCTCGTACAGAAATGGGTAGACAAACAAGCTATACTTGCTGCAAGGAGCAGCATGGATTTACTAAAGGAAGGTCATGTTTTAGCAATTTGCTCATTTTATAACGTTTTATCCAAGTTGGATAAAGGGAATGGATACACTATGATAATGTTGGATTTTTCTAAGGCATTTGATAGGATACCACATGAAAGGCTGTTGCATAAACTGGAGAATATGGAATTGGAATATAAACTCTTGACTTGGATCAGGGGATGGTTGACAGACACATATCAAAAAGTGGTATACAGTGAGTGTGAATCTGTAGATTGAATGTGACCAGTTGTGTACCTCAGTGTTACGGTCCTTGGGCCATTATTGTTCAATCTGTACATTAATGACATGAGATAGGGTCTAATATCAGATGTGCAATTGTTTGCTGATGATGCGAAGATAGGCAGGGCACTCAGGGATGCTACTGATATTCGGCACTTACAAAATGATTTGAATAGGCTGAAAATTTGGGCAAACGAAAATGGCAATCAGTTTAATGTCAGTAAGTATAAAGTTATGCATTTCGTGATGAGATTTCCAGCAGCATATTATATTAGTGGGTTATGCTACAAGAAACTGAGGAGACATGGGATCTTGGTGTGTTGGTGGAGAGGAATTTAAAGTACAAAGGTCACATAGCAAAAGGTGCAAATGCAACTCAGAAGATAATTGCGATGTTGAAGCAAACCTTGACATGTAAGGATAAGGCCTCTTTATAAGGCTTTGATAAGACTACACCTGGATTATTGTGTGCAGATTTGGTCTCCCAGATTCCAAGGAGATAAAGAAGCTGTGGAAAGGGTGCAAAGAAGAGTTACAAAGATTATATATGGATTATAGTATTTAGATTATGAGGACAGATTTATGAGTATGTCCGTTACAGACTGGTTTAACAGGAGAAAGTGGGGCAAAATGATAGAGGTATATAAACTTTTGAATACATATTATAGAATATTGTCTGATGAAATTTTTCATTATATGGAAAGTGGGGAGAGAACATGGGGAGCATCTATGGAAGTAAAGTTTGTTTACATCTAGAAAGATCTAGGAGCTAGGTTTTTCTCTCACAGAGCAGTGAGTGAGTGGAATAGTTTGCCTTTAGGAGTAGTGAGTGCATCTAGTGTGAATGAATTTAAGGGAAGGTATGACAGTTGGTTTGAGTGATTTATAGTCTCCCTTGATGAGTCCTTGACTCCTTCGAGTTCTCAGATAATAAAAATAAATAAAATTACAATAAAAGAATCGCTTTCAAAAAGCACCACTACAATGTCAATATGACAGCAGACAGTCAGTAAATTTTCAGTCATAAAGAAATAAAAAAAAAAAGCACGGTCATATAATAATCAGGTATTTGCATGAAAAATGATATAATAATATTTTCCATAAAGTGGATAACTGAAGGCCATCAGATCTTTAAATTTGGTTAGTATTGAAAGGCCTCACAACACTTTTTATATAATTGCTCTATAAGGAATCTATTTTTATGTAAAAGTAGATTCCTTATAGAGCAGTTTTCTTTTTTAGTTTTCTTCCAAAAAAAAACTATGTTTAGTTGAGATGGCATGTTCTGCTAGGCCAGACTGCCTAGATTCAAGATACTGGATATAAGAATTCATGTTGTTCTTCATGATGGATGGCTGGAGATCTCTCAGACTGTCAAAACTAAGACAAATCACAGGAGCTCTGTAAGGTTGAGTGGAGAAAGCTTGTCTTTAGTTGAAAGAAATATTTCTGACAATATGAAAGGATACTGCAATATTAAGAGGTTTTAGAACTTTCAGAAATATCTTGAATATAAGGGAGTGAAACATTTAGACTACATGCTTATCAGTCATAATGGATAATTACACAGTCTTGCCTCATAGCTTTAGTTGAATTGGCTATGATCAGAAACAACTATTGAGCCAGATATCCAGCAACTCTGCAATGCCGAGAAGCTCATCCATCTCATTAAAAGTAAATAGTAAATAATTATATCATATTATTTATTTGTTTAATCAAAATTAAAACTTTGTTTGATGATGATGATATACTTTTACTCGTTTACTTCCAAGTTAATTATGTTTCCATATATATTCAAAACATGCTTTTAGATTTATTATGTTATAAATGGCACAGTTTTTCCAAAATGTTGGTAATCCCACATACGTTTTTAAAAAAATTACATAACTTAGTGTTCCATAGAATTGTTTTAGGCATTTTACTTGTCCTTGGGCTTAGAAAGGATGAGAAACGCTGTCTGGCTATCTGAGCCGGGCCAGAGAGGATCACAGGTATCATGTATTGGCAAATCATTGCAGATGCTCAGTCATAGGTTGTGTGCGATACACTCGTATTTTGTGCTATTTTGCATTGAGTTTGTTGAAAAGCATGTCTTGAACTTGAAACTTCTTTCCATTTCTGAAGAGTAACCTTACCGTACATAAATTCTTCAATAAGATTGAAGTTAAGTTAAAGTTAAAATTTTAAAGTTAAATTTGTAAAAGATTTCATTTTGTTTTTTGGATTTTGTGCTTCAAATTATGGCTGAAAATCATACACAGAATATTTTATTGAACTATTTCAAAAAACCAAAATAGAATGATTCAAATGTTAGTAGCAATGTTGGCGCTATTAATATTGTCAATTCCGATTTGGATTCAGTTTCCCCAGTTGTAGGTCTGACAAAACCATCGAATTATCCAGAAGAAAGTACTTCCTTAGTTATTAATAATTCTCACGACATCGCATTTTTGAAAGAACAAACATTTAATTCTGACGATAATTTAGATATTGTGAAAAAGTTGTGGAAACCAGAACCAACTTTTAATTTTCCTGCAACCTGTGCTGCAATTCACAACCGAAGTTTTCAGTACACATGGTTTGAAAAATTTACATGGCTTGTGTACTCTCAAGTTGAAAATAGTGCGTACTGTAAATATTGTGTGTTTTTTGCACCTGCTAATGTTGGAAAATCTAAATCTGAAGTACCAGGGCAGTTAGTTATGCAAGGTTATAATAATGGGAAGAAAGCCATTGAAAAATTTATAATCATCAAAAAAAAAAATATCATATAACTGCTGTTATGACTTATGAAAGGCTAAACAATATTCGATATGGAAAATGTATTCCAATCAATCGACAAATTGATGTAGATAGTGCATCACAAGCTGCAGTTAATCGGAAACAATTAGAGCCGATTATAAAAACAGTAATTTTATGTGGTCAGCAAAATATACCCCTGAGAGGACATCGTGATTATGGAGAATTTTCATTTGAACAGGAGCCAATCACCAATGAAGGCAATTTTCGAGCTATTTGTTAAGAACGAGAATCGATGCGGGCGACAAAAACTTGGCTGAACATTTTAAATATTCTGCCAAAAACGCTACCTACATTAGCAGAAGCATAAAAAATCAAATTATAAATGCATGTAATGAAATCATTTTGAACCGTTTGGTCGAAAAAATTAATTCGGCGAAATGTTTTTCAATTTTTGCCAATGAAACTTCTGACATTTCTACCACTGAACATCTTTCCTTGTGTGCCAGGTATATAGACGAAGAAAATGACAACAAAGTTTGTGAACAATTTTTACAATTTGTTCCTGTAACAAGCACTACAGGAAAAACTTATCCAACAAAATATTAGAAAGCTTAAATAATTATGGCATCGATTTGTCATATTTACGTGGGCAAGGTTATGACGCAGCCGCATCAATGAGTGGAAAGTTTAATGGTGTCCAATTACACATATCAGCCATATATCCACAAGCTTCATATGTTCATTGTGCATCACATAGTTTGAATTTGGCAATTGAAATGCTGTATCTGTGACTGAAATAAGAAATTGTATTGGCATAATTGAAAATGTACACAATTTCTTCAGTATCCCTAAGAGACAGGACATCCTTGTTGACAACATTGATAAATATACACCTGTGAAAATATTTATGTCTCCATAAAGACAAGGCATTTTTACATAAAATTTTACCAAGTTCAAGCCCACTAAGAACTGTAATCTGTACATAGATGTTTGTTAAATGTAAATAATCCCTATGGGAATTGTATATGCTCTCTACCAAATAAGAGAATATTCTAGAAGGTGTAGGATTGAGGCAATACCTTGCCACTAGTAAACAGTGTATTTTTAGCTCCTTATAAAGACATCAAATTTTGTGTGTGTATTCTAATGGAAACGCTCAAGGTCAGTGCTAGATGGACCGACAAAAGCTTCAAACAAATGTCCACTGCCAGAACGAATAGGATTTGGGGAGTGTTGGAGAAAAACAATGGAAGGGTCAGTCAGAGAAAGGGATCAAGGGTTTTCACCGAAATGTTCGGGGGGTCCCATATCTCCGTGCAAGGATTCGTGAGTGAATAAAAGGCGTTGGCAAAAAGATCGCGTGATTGGATGATTCAGTTCCAGAAGTTTTCATCGGTGACCCAGAGATCGTTGGTCAGTCGGCAGTTATCCGCCAGATGTACGCCATCGTGAACGTGACTTGGAGAAAGTATGCCAGAGGCCTAAAGGAAGGATGAGAGGAACCGATCTGCCAGGCAATGAATAGATCCCTGATGACAACTCTACACTGGGAGCTGTAGTCCAAGGAGAAGGAATCTTCAAGCGGAAGGAAATTGCTCCGTTGCCTTCTATGCACATGCAACTACTCCGTAAACCGAAGAATCTCCACTCGTATCCCGGGAAAATACTGACTCCGCAGGCCGTCAAAAAGTCTATCGCCGGCACAAGCAGGGAGAGAAAACCCGACACAGAAGAAAAAGGAACAGAGCTCCAGTGTGAAGCCAGATCAATAGAGGGTAGTCACCACCAAAGTGGGTGGATCTGTTTTTCCAATTTTTCTTTGAGTTTTTAAGGGACCTTTTATTAGTGGACTGTAAAGTAGAGGCTGATCAAAATAGGCATAATTAACAGTTGAAGATTAGAAGTTAAAATAATTGTCAGGAATTTGTATGTGAAATATGTCAGAGCGTAACTGTTTGCCAAATTGGTGAAATTTGCCTATAGAATATTCCCAGCATAAAAAGGAAGGAGCGTTTGTGTATAAAAGATATGGTCTATGTGCTCGATATTTAAGAGTTAACAGTTAAGTAACATGTACCAATGCTCAGCATAAATGATTTGTGTAATAATAGGAAACCTAGTTAATTATGTGATATAATTTGTGTGACTAAAATACAGGAATTTAACTAATTGATTTATATAGATCTGAATTGAGATACTTTATTCTATTATTGCAAGCTTAGTGTAAATTGTTTTATGCGAATTAAATTTGTTGTTTAAATATTAATAGAGTGTCGGCCGATATTTAATTCTTTGATGCACTGTTCTCAAAAACAACCGAGCTTGTGAGTGGGGAAGATAGATAATTAATACAAAATTAAAATAATGGGGTAGCCACGACTGTATATGATTGCAAGGAAGGATATCTACCGAAAGTAGTAATATTTCATGCCTTAAAAGGAACTCCTGAGGCACAGTCACTAATTCAAATAAATATCTAGAGATCCTTGGCATAAAAATAGGAATGCTGGAGGTATATAAGGAACAGAAGGGCATAAGTATAAAGTTAATAGAGGTATATAAGGGAACAAGACAACATTAAAGATTTAGGAATTGACATAAGGATAAAGATAATATTCTAGGAATAAAAAAAAAATTTATATGAAGATAAGGGAAGAAACAACAAACGATGAAAGAGGAGAATACAGAAGCAACAACAAAAAAATTAAAACCCATGCGACAGACAAATTTACACAGCGGATACTAAGAGACAGAAAGCTGTCTCTTAGTATCCGGTATTGCCCTACTAGGTGTGGGTGGAATGCCCTGAAGCCATCATGACCATGGTGGAATTATATGATGCAGTGATTCATAGTCTTGAGACAATCATTTCTTGGGAAGACTGAGACTCGTTCTCTAACGCAAAACTTTTGAATAATTCATTGTTTGAATTTGGTTTTATAATATCTCTATTTAGCTTGCAAAAAATATTTGCATACACCTTACCATTGTCTAAAATAATGCAAAAATCTGACAGTGACCTCTTATTGCCCTAAATTTTGTTGATGATGTTGTGGCTCAATTAAATACCATTCATGAAACACCAGAGTCTTCATTTAAAGATATTTACGATGAAGCATGTATAAAAGCCAATAATTTTAATATTGACATTAAAAAGCCTAGAATTTGGTGCTTAAAAAACATCAAAACAAACATTAAGGTCCAATTTTTCAGCTGATTCGATAGAAGAGTATTTCAGGAGAATTATTTTCATTCCATTTATTGATCAAATATTGACTCGACTTCAGGATCATTTCACTCGGCACCGCAACATTTTGATTTTTTTTTTCTTCTCTTCTACCAAATGGAAAAGATGCTCCAACAGCAAATGCAATGGAAGATTTTCGTCAGTTGTGTGAATTTTATGCTGGTGATTTGCCTTATAGAAATCCAGCAATTTTGAATGCTGAATTCAAGTTGTGTTATAAGAAATTTGAAAAACAGTTTGCAACAGCTCCATGCAAAAATGCCGTTGATGCAGTTTCAAAGCGTGACAAAATGATATATCCTAACATCTATAACTTATTAAAAATATTTGCGACGCTTCCGGTAACAATATGCGTCAGTAAAAGGTCATTTTCTATCTTACGCCTTTTAAAAACATATTTAAGATCTACCATGACACAATCACGATTGAACAGACTGGCTTTGCTGTATATACACAGAGAGATTAATATAACCATGACTGAAATAATTCAAGAGCTTTGTAAAAAGAAAAGAAAACTGGAATTTATTCCTTATTATAAATTATAAATATAATCACCTAATGAATTTTATTTAATGACTTTTAGTTGGAAAATATTTTTATCCGTTCAACTCTTCCCCCCCCCCCCCCCGATTAAATCCTGGGTGCACCACTGGATACAACTACCAGTTTAATATAAACCAAAATATACACTCGACGTTTCGACCTTCACATTAAGGTCATTTTCTGGAGTATATGTATATATACAAGAAACAAAGAGCACTACAATCTGCATGGCATGCTAAAGTTACTGATCAACCTTTAAAATTATTTGCCTGACCTTTGGTGCTTAAAAAAAAAAAACCTCACTACATCAAAGCTAGAGTCCTGTCGTTATGATTATTATTATTATCTATTAGGTTGCAAAGTTAAATTGAGCTAAAGAGTAACATGTTCATATAGAAAATAATAAATAAATAAATAAACAGAAAATAAAATTACTTATATAAGTATACATATAAATAAATGAGTGTTATGGTTTTACTGTAATCTATATTACTTTTTGATGAAGTTTTATGAAGAATTTTATTAATAGTATTTTTGCTATATCCATTATTTATAAATGTATTGCTAATAATTTTTAATTCTTGTTTAAGAGCTTGTTCATTAGAGCGAATTTTATAGCCCTGTTTTTGAGGGTGTTGATGACTCCAAATTTTTGTGAAGGGTGGTGATATGAGTTAGCATATATATATATATATATATATATATATATATTGGCCGGTGTGTGTAGGCTTGCAGTAAACAGTGAAGGATAGACTGCCTGAGGGGATGTGTGACTAGTGTATCCAGGAATGGGAGCGAGTTCTGATTTTCAATTAAGTCTGTGACCTCTTGGTGTTAGACACTGTTAAAAAACTAAACCCTATTACGCCCATTCTCCCAGAATATATATGGTGTTCCAAGGTACAAAAACATAACGTTTTGCTTTGGCCAATAGTTGAGAGAATGGACAGCCCTAATTATCACCTAGCCAAGAAAGTAGTGTCAACACTCAAGGATTTGGTAGGTCATTCCCCCTCCTATATAATGAACATGCAACACATCAGAAACAAAATTAAAATCATAACACTCAGCAAAGATGATTTATTAGTCAGTTTTGATGTTTCTGCCCTTTTCACAAATGTCCCAATCAATGACACAATTCTTATACATAACAAATTTCAGCCCGATATTACGCTCTTGTTGTCCACATACTACATTCCAGTCACTTCGTGTGACAAAATAAATTTTACTTACAAAAAGAAGGGACGGCTATAGGCTCACTACTACCCCCCCCCCCCCAATTGCTAATTTTTATATGAAAGCTTTTGAGCAACGTGCTCTTCATTCCTTTACTCTAAACCTTACAGTGTGGCTTAGATACCTTGACAATGTTTTCGGTATCTGGCCACACGGCTGCCAAACATTAAACATATTCCCTAACCACCTGAACAAACAACATGAGCATATGCAATTTACTATTGAAATTGCAAATCAGAACTCACTCCCATTCCTGGATACACTAGTCACACGTCTTTTCTCAGGCAGTCTATCCTTACTCTAATGAACATGCTCTTAAACAAGAATTAAAAATTATTAGCAATACATTTATAAATAACGGATATAGCAAAAATACTTTTAATAAAATTCTTCATAAAGCTTCATCAAAAAGTAATATAGATTACAGTAAAACCATAACACTCCCATACATTAAAGGGTTATTGGAAAAAATTAATAGAATCCTACATCATTATAATCTTAAATGCCACTTTTTAAACCACCTTTAAAATTAAAAAACATATACAACTCCTCTAAGGATCCTCTTCCCCCATTGGCACATCCTGGAGTTTATTACGTCTATTGCACCTGTAACTTACCTCTTTTGGGGAAACTGGACATACAATCCCTATTCGTTAAAAAAAAAAATAAAGACACAAATGACACATTAAATATAATAATTTTGGTGAAGCAGGCCTCTCAGATCACACTCTTAACACCCTACATCGAATTGATTGGAAAAAGTACTTGTTCTTTGCATCATACAAAAACTTGGTATGAACGGAAATTTAAAGAATCCTGTGAAAATTTGATTAACCACCCTAATCTTAATGATAATGGGGGCTTAAAAATCCCCAGAATTTGGATGGCACACATTCAGCCCACTTTGTTTCCAGCAAACCCCGACTTTAGGACCCTAAGCAGTTTTCATTTTTTATTGGCCACTATCCATACCAGTTGCAATTTATATGTCTACTTATATTACTAATTTTATTTTCTGTTTATTTATTTATCTATTATTTTCTGTATAAACATGTTACTCTCCAGCCTAATTTAACTCTGTAACCTAATAGATAATAGTAACAGGTCTCTAGCTTTGATGTAGCGAGGTTTTTTTTTTTTAGCACCAGAGGTCAGGCAAATAGTTTTAAGTTGATCAGTAACTTTACCGTGCCGTGTAGATTATAGTGCAGCTTGTTTCTTTGTAAATATACATATACTCCAGAAGATGAACTTAATGTGAAGGTCAAAAATTCGAGCGTATATTTTGGTTTATATTAAACTAAAGTTTTACTCTAACATGGTAGATGTATACATAATTTTCATAATGTATTCTGATCACCGTATAAGCATGAAAGAAAGAACTAGCTTTTTAATACTACATTAATATCTCAATTTAGTCACATCATACAGTATGTACATGCTGCTGCTATCATTTGAAATAATCCATTGTTAGAATTTTACTATATATAACCATTCCTGTACAGAAATAATACAGATTACTGATAATACTATCAGTAATTCTGACAGTTAATAAAATGTTATTATCAATTCTTCTATTTGTGTAAAAACATATTCATTATTATGACAAGTGCCTCTGAAAACAAGATAGACCTTTGGAGATGTGATCAGCTATCCCAGTGGCAAAATTAATTTTTATGTATGTAAAAAAAAGAGATTCCCAAGCATACTGCAGATGTTGAGGAGGAGTGGAAGCTGTTCAGAACAGCTGTCACTGCCTCTGCACTCTCATGCTGCGGCAGAAAGCAGGTCGGCGTGGCAACGGGTAGTGAGAAAAGGACACCTTGGTGGAACCAAAAAGTCCAAAAAACTGTCCAGGCAAAAAAAAAAAAAAAAGAGTCCTACCTAACGTGGCTTAGGATCAGGTCACCTGAGATGCGTTTGCGGTATACTGAGGCACAAAAAGCTGCTGCTGAGGCAGTAAAGACAGCAAAGCAGAAGGCTTGGGAATCCTTTGGAGAAAGATTAGACTCATCCTATGCAAACAAAGTATTCTGGCAGACCATCTGTGGCCTTCGAAAGAGGAAATCGTGCACAGCAAGGGCAATTAAGGCCTCTGATGTTGCACTTTTAACAACCGAGAAGGATATCCTCCACAGATGGAGGGAATACTTTGAGAGCATTCTTAACCTGGGTGGCCCAGCAGCTGTGGACATCCAAGAGGTGAAGATCGGGGCAATGACTAGTTTCAGCAGGAGGTCCATTTAGCAATGAAATCGCTAAAAACTCGAGTGTGTCAGGCTGCTTGGATATCTGGGCGAGCACCAAAGCAATGGCAGACAGGAATAATAATACCAGTCTTCAAGAAGGGAGACCAGAAGGATTGCAGTAACTATCGTGGCATCTCTCTGCTCAGCCTGCCTGAGAAAGTGTATGCTAGGTGCTTGGAAAGACGTTGCAGGAGCATAGTTGAGTCAAAGATCCAGGAAGAACAATGTAGCTTTCGTCCTGATAGAAGCACAAATGACCAAATCTTCACTTTAAGGCAAGTCTTTGAGAAATCTTGGGAATATGCCAAGAATGTCTACACATGTTTAGTGGACTTGGAGAAGGCATATGACCGGGTTCCTCGGGATAAGCTTTGGCAAGTAGTACAGGAGTATGGAGTGGATGGCCAGCTATTAGCTACCATCAAGTCCCTGTATGAATGCCCAGAGTTTTGTGACAAGGGTAAACAGCACAAAGTCTGAACCTTTCACAGTCTCCTTTCACCCCCTCCTTTTCATAATATTTATGGACTGGATTGATAGGCACAGCCGAGGCAGTGAGTGTGTCAGAATTGGAAGATGTTGCATTGGACATCTGCTTTTTGCAGATGACCTAGTTCTGCTTAGCTCTTCCACAGATGACCTCCAGCGGATAGGTTTGTAGCTGTTTGTGCAGACGCTGGAATGAAGATCAGTGTGGCCAAAACTGAAACATTTGTGGTCTCAAGACAACCATCCCAGTGCACTCTACATGTAAGTGGAGTCCCAATTAGACAGGTGGAGAAGTTTAAATACCTTGGGTCCATATTCAAGAATGATGGAAAATGGGACATAGAGCTAAATACTCGAATTGGCTTAGCAAGCTCAATATTGCAGGAGCTTGGTCATTCGGTAGTATTAAAGCCGGAGTTAAGCCAGAAGGCAAAGCTGGCTGTCTTCAATACAGTCTATGTCCCCATCCTCACCTATGGTCATGAGAGTTGGGTAATGACCGAAAGAATGCGGACATGAATCCAAGTGGCTGAAATGAGGTTCCTTCAAGGGGTTAGGGGGACTGACAAGACTCAACATGGTTAGAAGCTCTGCAATTCGGGAAACCCTCAATACTCAACGGCTGCTTCTCCGTGTTGAGAGATCACAGTTACGTTGGTACGAGCACCTGGTCAGAATGCCATAAGCAAGGCTCCCTCAGCAGGCCCTCTTTGCCAAGCCAGAGGATGGGAGACTACGTGGAAGGCCAAGGACTCGCTGGATAGATTATATCCAAAACCTTGGATGGACACGTTTGGGAATCCCACCAGAACACCTGAGCTTGGTGGCAGAGGATCATGACCATTGGAAGTTCCTCTTGCAGCTGTTGTCCCCACAACCCAATTAGGAAAGGTGGGCCTTTCCTAATTGGGTTGTGGGGTTGCTCTCCTTTCCACAACACCATCAAATAAAGGGTTAAATAGACTTTTGTGGCTGTTTTCCGAGTTTCAAAAATGTTTGGTATATTATTATTATTATGGGCAACTCCGAGGAGTCCTTAGACTGATTGAGAGAGGCCCTAAACACCATGTCAAGAACGTCCAACATTTGAGCAGTAGCTATCAAACTTTGCTTTGAACTCATTTGAACTCAACTTTTTCACTTTCAGTACATGGCACCCACAACAGACTCTGGCAACCTGTTCCACTAATTCAGTACTCTCCAAGCAAAAAAAAAAAAACCTAGGTTTAACACCCTTGCTAACTACACCCTTACTTAGTTTCCATGGATGGCCCTTAGTTCTCTCACTGCTAGACCTGTTTTGAAAAAATTCCTCTGAATTAATCTTGTAAAAACTCTTCAGTAATTTGTATGTTTCAGTCATATCACCCCTTTTCCATCTATCAACCAGTTTCTGTAATTCACAAATCTTCAACCTGTTCTCATAAGGTTCATTCTGTAGACCAGCTACCATCTTGATCACCCACCTCCGGATCCTCTCCACCTTTTTCCTCATCACCAAGAAACCCTGGTCCCCAAATCTGCACACAGTAGTCAAAATAGGGTCTTATCAAGGCTTGATAAAGAGAAACAATAACCCACTTGTCTCTGCTCATCAAAGTATTCTTCAGTAACCAAGTGATCTGATGAGCTGCTTTATCATAAATAATCATAAACTTCAATTTTATCAAACACTTAGCTGGCATCATCAATATCTATCAGAGGATTAAACTAGTTGTTAAAAGGCTTAGTCTTGAATTTACATATACATTGTGAGAAAACACATTCAAACACGAACTAATTCTTCGATGAAGTTTCTTACATTTAGTTTCACAAGGAAATGTTTTATAATATCAAGTTTGATATTATAAAACATTCAAGCTTGACTAGCTGGCTCCAGCAACACGAAATTTGACCAAGTTCTCTGGACACAAGCAACACTATCACACGTTAGTTATTGAATAGATATTCTTACCAGTATGATCATCATAGCTTGCACATTATGGAAAACTATTACAACACTTCTAGGCACTCGATAATCTTCCACTATAGGCAACGCAAAACTTATGGTATTCCTGAGTTCAATAACTTATTTGTTAAGACTGGAAAATGTATTTTCTTGCTTGTAATAACTTATCTTACGATAAATCTCGATCATATTATTATCCTTTCACTCGGGTAAATTCCTTTACAAGGTGACAGGAAACTATAAATAAATATGAGTTCGAAGTAAGATTCATTAAAATCAGAACAAGTTTCCAAATCTTTGTTACGTTGTATGATCCCAGGTTAGATCACATCTCACGACCTTCCTACACTCTCTCCATTTTCTTTCTGGTTCCTTCTTCCTCTGTCTCCTAAATCCTCTCTCTTTTTCCTGCCCAAACTTGTTTTTCTCCACTCTCTCAGTTTACAACGAAATTCCCACGTGATCGTTGTACAGTTCCCAACGCTAAGGCACACGCTATCTCAAAATAACTTAGTTTTCTGACAGCAACCAATCAAATCACATTAGCAGAGTCCCTTAGAAATACTTTCACTTTCAGTAACAACAAATAAAATGCATATATTACAGATCGCTTAAGATACATTTACAAGTTAATATGAATTTATATAAGATAAATAACTAAAATAATTCTTCTTCTTCTTCTTTCACTCTGCTTTATCCCATGTTAAATGGGGTCGGCGCACGAATCTTTAACCTTCCTCTTCCAAGTTCTCCGGTCCAGGGCATCCTTTGGACTCCATCCTTTCTCCCTAAGATCCTCTGTCATCTTATCCCTCCACCTGAGCTTGGGCCTGCCTCTTTTCCTCCTTCCCTCCAACTCCATATACTCCACTCGTTTACCAACATACTCCTCACCCTTCCTCTCAACATGTCCAAACCACCTCAGCCTACTTTCTTGTATCTTCTTGCCAATTGGTCCCACCTTAACCGTCCCTCTGATGTAGTCATTCCTTATCCTGTCCTTCTTTGTCGCAGCACTCATCCATCTCAACATCCGCATCTCCGCTACCTCCATCTTCCTCACCTGTGCCTTGGTTATAGGCCACGTCTCCGCACGATGGAGCATCGCCGGCCTCACCACCATCTTATAGAGCTTTCCTTTCCTCTTACAACTCACTCTCTTGTCGCACAGGACCCCCGCTCATCTTCCTCCAATTCATCCAACTGCATGTTATTCGGTGCTGTATTTCCTCATCCAGGTCACCATTCCTCTCGACAACCGACCCAAGGTACTTGAATTTCTTCCCTGAAATTAGCCTTTCACCCTGGAGTCGTATGACGATATCCTCGTCACTCCCCATTGACATATGTTCAGTCTTCACCCGGTTAATTCTCATGCCGCTCTCCTCCAATGCCTTTCTCCACTCTTCCAGGGTATTTTCAAGCTTCTCTCGGGATGATTCGCATAGAACAATGTCATCGGCAAACAGCATGCTCCATGGTGCCTCCTTCTTGACATCCTCCACTAGTACATCCATGACCAGGTCAAAGAGGTAGGGGCTCAGAGCTGACCCTTGGTGTAGCCCTACGACAATAGGGAACCCTTCTGTCATGCCGACACTAGACCTGACCTGAGTTTCTGTTCCCTCATACATCTCCTTCACCAACCTCACGTACTTCTCCGACACCCCCTTCTTCCTCATACACTTCCATACCTCCTGCCTGGCCACTCTGTCATATGCCTTTCCGAGATCTATAAACACCATGTGCAGATCCACTTGCATCTCTCTATATTTCTCCGTCAATCGCCTTAGTGCAAATATTGCATCCATTGTCCCTCTTCCTGGCATAAATCCAAACTGCTCCTCACCAATTTTCGTTTCCTGCCGTAACCTTGCTTCAGTTACTGTTTCCCATATTTTTAATGTGTGTGACATCAGCTTGATTCCTCTATAGTTGCCACAGTCTTGAACATCTCCTCTTCCTTTGTAGATTGGGACGAGAATACTTTTCCTCCATTCCTCTGGTATCTTTTCCTGTTGGGCTATTTAAACATCAGATCCCATAACATATCCATGCCATCACTGCCCAAACTTTTCCATACTTCCCCAGGTATCTGGTCTGCTCCCACAGCCTTTCCATTCTTCATTTTTCTCAGTACCCAAACCACTTCCTCTCTACTTATGTCTTGCACCGGTCTCTCATTTACCTCTCCATCCTCGCAACTCTCTCTTGGATTCTCCTCATTTAGTAGTTTTCGGAAATATTCTTTCCATCTTCCTCTGATTTTGTCCTCGTCTTGTAATACTTCTCCTGAGGCATCCTTTATCTGCTTGACTGATGTTATGTCTTTCGAGGCCTTATCTCTGGCTTTCGCTATTCTCAACAACTGAGCTTCGCCACCATTTCTCTCCAGTTCTTCATAAACCTCATCAACTGCCCTCGCTTTCGCCCTTGCCACAGCTCTCTTTGCATTTTTCTTTGCTGAAATAACTAAAAAAATTACAATTATTATTTCAATGAACAAAAAACAGTAAGTGTTTAAATTACAATTTACTTAGGAGCAAACTTAGCTCAGGAAATGCAATTCATGTTAAATCAAATGAAGTATTAATAATCATAAAATTCTTCATTCACAATTTAACACTTACACATTGTAACAAGAGTCCAGTACTTACTCTATCACTTGTGGGTAATTTTCATAAAACAGTTTAAGAGAAAGGATATGAAGAGCAAGACATCAGCTAGATCAAGAATGGCATGCATATTTGACACTGTTAATCTTCCTACCTCTTCTGTCCTAGGATATGTTGAGCCTTTCATGAATGATGATTCACCATTTTCTCCTGTCTTGCACAAGATTTCTCATTTTCTGGCTTATGAAGTTTATGGGGTTTGTTTTGTGATCCTTTCATCTGTCCATCCAGCACCTGATATAGACTCTGGATGTATTCTAACTCTGTCAGTGATTCTTGTCATTTGATATTATCTATAATCGTATCTGATTTATCAAGTTCATTGGTTTGAATTCTGTTCACTGTGTTTTATTAATTTTTCTGGGGACATTTCTTTCAACATCTTTTCTAATTGTCCATGTCTTAGCTCCATAGAGGGGTAATAAGAATAACGATTCAATCATAGAGCTTTAGTTTCAAGTGTTTCATTACTTTTCCATATTTTTTCCAATTTAGTCATCATTGCCCATCTTGTTGGGATTTTATTGTTAATTTAATGTTGAAGTATCTTTTAAAATAGATGCGATCTGTGAACCTAAGTATTACTTGTTCTATTATGTGATTATTTAAAATTATTGTTACTTCTTCTATCTTCTCTGTAGTTTTAGATTTGTTGATATCTTATATTTTTACAGGTTTTGTCTAATTTTGTTATCTGATAGTGAGGATTGGGGTTTAATATTATGTTTAATTATGGTGTTATTTGCATATTTTATAAAAACATTGTCTGCCTCTTATCATTATTCCTTTCTTTTCCTGTTTTGCATTATTAATAACATCCTCTATAATGAATTTAAAAAGTTAGAGGTGAGAGTGGGCAGTCTTGTGTCACACAATGACTAACTGTGCATTGATATTAACATATTTCACCATTTCATGAATATTCTGATAATATACAGTTAGAGTATTTCATAATCTATATCTTTATTATATAGGATTTGAGTAATTTTTCTCTATTACTAGAGATGAATGGTTGTTTGAAATCAACAATGAGCAATAAAGATTGATGTCTTTTTTCTCATACTATACCTAGACACCTTATTAATATGAAAAAATAATTGTTATAATAACTGATTGAATTGACAAATTCATTTGTACTATTTCAATTATGCAGAAATTGCTTGTTATGTTTAAATATATATATATATATTTAGGCTATTTTTGTTAATTTACTATCGAAAAAATATACCAAAGAGTATAACACTAATAAATTAAAATAAATCCTAAAAAAAGTCTGTGGATATACCTGTTATTCTTGAATCAAAGGAAATATTTTATTGTTTTCATCCATGGAAACAAAAATAATTTCTTGTCAAGCATAATTACAAACGCATCTGGTAGTGTTGCTTTCTCTATCTTATATGCATATAAATGTTGGTGGTTAAATTGTAATATAAAGTAATACAAAATTATATTTGTGTTATACCTGTAGTATACAGAACTATATGGTATATTTTAAACTAGTGGTATTTGTAGCATACTAAATTCTAAAATGATGAACATGTAACTGGAATTTTGCTGTCTTCTTTTCCTGTGTGCATGTGGCTGCATGCTGCTTAGACATCTTTAGAAATATTTGCAGCTTATTAAATTGTATATTTATTTTGTTCTTGTGATGTTGTGAATGAATAATGTGAAATGAAGAGACCAGAAACAGGATTGGATACATTTTATAATTATATTGGGTGGTCACTTATATATATATTTAGGTATACTAGGTGCATTAAAATGTGCTATTACATAGTCTATTCTATTATTCTGATCATTAAATAACACATTTTTATAAGAAATGTTCATCACACACTTTGTTCTTGAAATTATTTAGATATTCCTTGGTAAAGTCAGAAAAGTTTCAAGAACTGTTTATTGTTGCATCAGAAATGAACACTCAGTTAGAAGAGAAATTAGGAGATCGATTTTCATCTCTTTTCAGTTTTGAAGGTAAATCTTTTTAATAGGCTAAGTAGGAATTGCATACAAGTATTATAATAGATACAGTAAAAATAATTTGAGAATAAACTTACTTTAAGGCGATAATGCTTTAATGAGCAATAAAAAGACTAAAACTATATCAAAAAATTATAATATAGTGAGGGTTAATTCGTCACCTTTCACACCGTTTTGCTATTGACAAATAATCCCTCATCACATTTAATATTTTCATCATAGTATTTTTATTGCTCATTTTAGTACTGATTTGGCTAAAGACTCATGAAGACTTACTGCTGATTTATAGAAGAGGATGGCATCATCTTCATAGAGTAAAGGTCCTAAAATCTCCTATTTCTGACATGTCTTCTTGGGAGGGTACAAGATATTACAATAGTATTATATGAAAAGTTACATCATTACTAACTTCCTATTGAAAATTTTCCTCCAGATTAATCTGTTATCTGTCAAGGATCCAATATTATCAGATCTTATATTTCTAACTTCTAATGGACTTCTTGCTGTATCAATCCACCTAGAGCTTGTTCTTCCTCTGGATCTTTTTCCTGCCAGCCTGGCATGTTTTGCTAATCTTTCATTTTCCATTCTGTTTAAGTGACCATACCATACCACTTGAGATTAGCTCGTCTAATATATTCTGGAATGCTAAGAATGATCTTTCCTAATATCCTCATTTTTAATATGATATTACCATTGATGCCATCTGTTCACTCCCCTAATCTTTCTCCAAACTCTCATATCAGTGGTCTCCAGTCTTTCGTTAAATGTTTTATATCTAACTGAGCTCTCAGATCCGTAAGTTAAAATTGGTTGAAACTAAAAACTATTATTTTTCACGGAATAACAGTATAATAAAATATTAACTTTAATTAGCACCTTCCTATATTTTGGCAACATTACATTGCCATCATTAGGAATCACAAAAACAATGATATGTGCATGCAGGCACTAATACTTGGGCCTAAAGTCCTAAATGGCACTCCCTACTGGGCTAGATTTGGTGGTCTTGGCTGTTGGGCTGAAGATCTGAGGATGGATGCCTCCCAAATTTGTTGAGGTTTAGAGAGGCAGATTCAAGGAATAGTCTCTTATACTAGTATTTGCTGCAATGTGATAGAGTGGCCTTCTTCCTGCATACCCTATGGTGGGTGTCTAAAGCATGGTCCTGAGTGGCTGTAATGGTGGAACTGGATGTAGTTCTTGTGTTCTGAAATTCTGATATTGGCTGTCTTTCCTGTTTGGCCATAGTAGGACAGTTTGGAACTGCAAGTGATGTGGCAGACACCTGTTAGGTCTAGGGAATGTGGCTGGTCTTTGATGGAGTGGATAAGGGATGCCAATTTTATAAGTGATGTGTAAGTGGTTGTAAGGTTGTATTTCCTAAGGGATTTTTGTCAGTTTTTGGATGTGCTCCATATATATGGAATGATGATAGATCTTGAGTAATCTCTGCTCTAATGGGGGGGGGGGGGGAGATTGCACTTACAGGTTTTTAATACTTTTTGGATTTTTTTAGGATTATAGCCATTGGATAAGAAAGTGAGAATATGGTCAAGTTCAGTAGTTAGGGACTGTTATCAGAAATGATCAATTTTGCTCTGTTATGTAGGGTTTTTATAATCCCATATCGTTGGGGGTGGTGACTGATGGTGAATGTATCTATCTGTATGTGTGGACTTTCTGTAAATTCTTTCTTCATGAGCACTGTTCCAGTTCAGATGTTTTTTTTTTCTGGATCTTCTCTTATCTGTTCTCTACTATTTTCCATAAGCTTCCTCTTTCTCTTCCCCTCAAGTTTCATTTTTCATACATTCTTCTTCTTGATATTCTTTCTAAACTCATATTCATTATATGTTGAAACCACTTAAGTGAGAGTTCACAAGCATTTCTTCAACACTTTCTGTCCTACACCATTCCTAATGTCCACATTTCTTTATCTTTCCTTGTTTTTGCCAACAAAGTCCATAAAACTTTCATTTTCACTGCTTGTATTCTATTCTACTTATGTCTTTCTCTTTTAGTCTCCATATCTCCTACTGGAACAAAGACTGGAAGAATCGATAAAGCTTATAACATTATAAAAGGAATAAGCAAGCAAAACAAGACAAGAAGTACAATTATCAAAAATAAACAGGGGAACATACTTATAGATAAGGAAGAAATTTTGGAAAGATGGAATGAGTACTTAGAAGATCTATATAGTGGAAAAGATCTAGATGCCAAGGCTATAGAAGATGAAACAAGACTTGATATGGAAGAAATTGGTCCAACTATATTAAAAGATGAATTTGAATGGGCACTGAATGAATTGTCAGCCAACAAGGTACCAGGCACTGATGACATCCCCTCAGAATTAATAAAATACTCAGGAAACATAACTAAGGCATACCTTTTCAAGATCATAAAGGATATTTATGAAACAGGGATCATCCCCAAAGATTTTACACAATGCTCTATGATACCCATTCCCAAAGTAAATAATGCAAACAAGTGTGAAAATCATCGAACAACAAGCTTAATATCACATGCTTTGAAAATACTACTCAAAATTATACAAAAAAGACTAACAAAGAAGGTTGAAGAATATGTTGGTAATGACCAGTTTGGATTCAGGAAACAGCAGGGGACAAGAGAAGCAATCCTAGCTCTAAGAACATATTGAAAGAAGATTGGAGAAGAATCGAAATACTCTGATAGTCTTTCTTGACTTGGAGAAAGCCTTCAATAGTATTGACTGGAATCAAATGTTTCACCTCCTAAAAACAATAAAGGTAGATTGGAGAGATAGAAGGCTCATATTTAATCTTTACAAGCATCAAGAAGCCCTAATAGAAGCAGCCAGCAATACAACAAAAACCGCAATAGCAAAAATACGTAGAGGTGTAAGACAAGGGTGCTCTCTTTCACCCATATTGTTTAATCTGTACATTGAAGATGCAATAAATAAACTGAAAGAGCTAATAGAAACCATAATTAAGAGAAATGGAATTGATATTAACTGGCTACGGTTTGCAGATGATATAGCAGTTTTAGCTGATAACGAAAACAAACTGAAAGCCACCCTAACAAAGATGGAAGAAATCTTCACACAGTACAGCTTAAAAATTAATTATAAGAAAACAAAATTATTAATTACAAGTAAAGCAAATCCAATGAAAATAAACCTGGAAATAAATAATAACCTACTACAACAGGCATCCTCTTTTAAATATCTTGGAAGTCTTATCACAGAAGATGGAAGAAATGAATCAGATATTAAAGCATGAATAATCCTAGCCAGAAAAGCATTCTATAACAGAAGAAACATTTTTACCAGTAAAGGACTTAGCATCCAACTCAAAAAAAGGCTAGTGAAAACATACATATGGAGCATTGCATTATATGGTTGTGAGGCCTGGACTCTAACAAAACAAGACATGAAAAAGTTGGAGGCATTTGAAATTTGGTGCTGAAGAAAGATGATGAAAATTAGTTGGACAGAAAAGAAAAGTAATGAAGAAGTTCTGAATTCACAGAAATAATGGAGGGGACTGTAGAAGGAAAGAGGACACGAGGCAGACCAAGAATTTCATATATAAATAACATAATGATGCTAACTGGTGCTAAGAGTTATGAAGAGATAAAAAGGAAACCACAAGACAGGATGTTGTGATGTGCTGCTATATTCACCAATTTTCAGATTGATGCACCAAAGAAGAAGATCTCTGCTACATAAGTCAAGATGGACAAAAAAGTAACTCTTCGTCTAATAACAGAAATTATTCTTGCCAGGACGAGTGCTTTTATTCCCCACTCCGTTTAAAATCCTTAACCATTATCCATACTACCCATGTTGTTCAACAATTATGCCAAAATAGTCCAAGCTAAAAATTCAGCATATGCCCAATGGCTCATGCTGAAAGGCAGTGTCAGATCATGATCTGTCATTGCCTTTCAGAGAATGCCAAATTTAGAATCCCTTGCTTTTGACCTCCTCTGACTCAGGCTTTCCTTGCCCCACTTATTAACATTCATCTGCTGCATTTACTGGTTCTCCAAAATCCACTCAGACATGATGTCATCACTTTTCTTTCAATGAAGCTTGACCATCTTCAATCCAGCTATCCAAACAGTGAAGCCATCTTCCTGGATGACCTTAATTGTCCACAACTCCAACTGGCTCCCCTTCTCCAACATTATCAATCAAGCTTAATGTGATGTAGAAATTTTTGCTATAAGTATTGATCTTGCAGTTCTGTTTTGTAACTAGTTCTCCTTCCAGATATACTGTAGTGGTCACTTCTCCTCTCTGCAGCTCAGATCACAAAGTTGGGTTATTTCCAGTTCCACTGAACACCCCTCTTCTGATTACACCTATTCTTGTGTCCTCTGGTACTACAAAGTTACCAAGAAAAATGACCTCTGAAACTACTGCTATTTCTTTCCATGGCATGACTATTGCTTCTGATCTTCTGACCCAGGCATCTGCACTGAGCGAGTCATGGAAATTATCCTCACTGGCATGAAGGACTTTCATTCTACCTCCTTCATTCTGCCCAAAATTCTCACCACTTTCCAAGCTCTTGTTCAACAGAAGATAAAAAGTTGAAGAAAGAAAAACTTATCTTACTGCAGTTGGCTATTATCAAGAATCCCAGCTTTGTATTCTGCCTATGCTGAAGCACAATAAATGTAAAGCAGCTATTAGCAAATCCAATTCTAACTTCATAAAGACCAATAGCAGAAAACTCACCTCTTCTCCAAATGTAAGCAAAGCCTTCTGGTCCCTCACAAAAGCCATTGGATGCAACCTCTGCTCACCTGCACTTCCAATTCTCTACCTCTCTCTCTTTCATCTCCAGATGGTACCACTGTTATAGAATCCAAAGGTAATACTGACCTCCTGGCATCACTTTTTCCCTCCATCCCCTGCATATATGACATAGGCAGATCCTCTCCTTCGTTGTTAGCAACTAAGCACTGTTGCTTCCCCCTCCTGTCATCTTTTTGCATAAAAGATAGGAAGAATACTAAATAACCTAGACACTAAAGTCTTCTGGTATCGATGGTGTCTTTCCTATTGTATTCAAATATTGTCCAGAGCTAACACCTCTTTCCTATCATCTCTTCTATACTCAGTTGGTATCTATCTCAACACATAGAAGCAAGCATATATCCAGTCTTTCCAAAAAAGGAAGATCAAAGATTATCCTCCAAAACTGCCTTCCTTCAGCCTATCTGCCACCCTATGTAACTGGATAGCCAGCTTTCTCTCTGGTCATTTACTGCATTTACTTTTGCTATAAGTATTGATCTTGCAATTCTGTCATTGTGAATGGCACCCTTCAAGCTTTGCATCAATGTAAGAGTGCCTGCCTCAGGCTCCATTCTATTACCTACCTTTTTTTTCTTATACTTGAATGACCTACATTCAATTACCATTAATCCTATTCACAGCATTGCTGACTAAACACACTTCATTCATCCTACTCCTTCAAACTATGTAGTTCTCAGATATCCCAAACATCAAGATTATCAGCAACCAGCACCTTAAACATTGATCTTTATACCATCTTTTAATGTGACAAGAATAACCTTCATCTTCAGTACCACTAAAATGTAGTCCTGCCTTTTCTTTTGCAAAAGGGATCTTAGCTGACCTTCTGCTATCCTGTGTAATACACACACGTCACCAGATAAGATCAAAGTCTCTAAAAAAAGTAGGCATTCTTTTCCACTCAAGAAACTGTTTTACACCCACTTGGCAACTAACCCTATGTAAATTCCAAATCCACCTACCCTTAGAATCCTGTTCACACATTTGGGGTTGTGCACCTAAAACTTCCTTAAAAATTCTTATGCCATCCAGAGAACAATTTGGTTCATAGATGACTCTTCCCTCACAGCTCACTTCAATTTCTATCTCTCGGATGCAATGTTTCAGTTCTGTGTTTCTTCTACAGGTACTCCCATGGTCACTGTAACAGTGCATTAGCAAACATCATTCCTGGCAGCTGTTGCTCTTGTTTTAACAGGTTCACTTACAGCTGCTCAACATCCTTTTTTAGTACAACTGCAAACACATCAAATATGCCTCTCCTCTTTCTATTTTATTCCAACCTCTGTCTTCTAGAACAGCCTTTCTTAATGTGTTTCCTAACAACTTCAGTCTTTACTCTTTAAGAAAAATGTCAATAGATTTCTTCTTTCTTATTCTTTATCTACACCTCACACACACACACAGCAGATGTGCTGCAGGTTCTTGTACTTCTCACGTGTGTGTGTGGGGGGGGGTAGGGTAAAAGCTCTTGATCCTTCCAGTCCCTTGCCAAGACTGTAGGATACAACTTCTTCCCTTCCATGCTTCCACCTCTCTCACATTCTGATAGCACAATGGTAACACTCCTAATGATAAGGTAGCCTCTTGTCATCAGTTTTTGTTCTGACTCTCATCTAGACTAAGACATTTCCTCTTGCCATTCCACATGTTATCCACAGTATGCTTTCTCTGAAATTTTGCCAGAAGGATATCATAAAAAAAAGACTCAGTAGCCTTGATACCAATAAGTCTCCTGGCTCTGATGGTATTCTTTCAGGTGCACTGAAAGCTTGTACTCCAGAACTCTCACCCATCTTGTAGCTTATTTTCAAGTTGTTATTATACTCATTTGAATCTGCCCAAATGCTTGGAGTCAAGCTTTTGTCCAGCCTGTTCTTGCCAAAAAAAAAGAAGAAGAAGATAAAATTCAACTATCAAACTGTCACCTTATTGCCCTGACCCTAATACTTCAAAAGTAATGGAAAAGGTCACTGACTGCCACTTCACTGCTTATAGACTCATAGTTACTTAGTTTTGTTTTGATTTGATTTTTTTATGGTGCAAAGACATCAAAGGTCATACTTTGCCAGGACACAGGTTTACAGCAGTACATATGGTCGGTTAGTAGGACAACACAAACATCCATACCCTTGGTGGGATTCGAATCCGCAGCCTCTTTGCTGGAGAGTGGATTCGCTAACCACTCAGCCAACCAGGCTGGCAATTACTTAGTGAACACCAGTGTGGATTCTCCTTCCTCAGCTGATTTCCTAGTAAACCTCACCTATCTTTGGATGCACATCATAGAAGAGTTTATAGAAACTCTAGTGGTCACTCTCTTAATATTTTCATGGTATCTCATTGAATGTGGCATCATGGCCCTCTTACCAAGCTGTCATCTTCTGGTATTCCTCCCTCTCTATTTATGAATGAATTGATAACTTCCTTCCTAGTCATTCATTATGGGTCATGGTGGATGGTTTCCTTTCATCAGATTTTTCAATTAATGCTAGTGTATCCCTGGGTTTAGTGTCCTGTGCACTTCTTCTTATAGATCAGTGATTTTCTATCTCTGACATCCAATCCTAATTTATAGCTTTGCTGATGACAGTACTCTCCACACCTCTTTTTCATTTTCAAAATCTTATAGTGCTCAGGTAGTTCATGCTTCAAGATCTTCTTTAAAAAGTGCCTTCCTTGCCATACTCAAATGATGTGACAATAATCTGGTGAATTATAATGCCACCAAAATGTAGTTCCTGCCTTATTTCTTTGTTGATGGACCATGCCTCCCCCTCTCTTAGTTTTGACAGCATTCTTCTCACAGACCAGAATCAGTTTTCTTTTCTTTGGTTAACTGTCACATCTAATCTATCCTGGCATGAGTCTATCAGGTCTATATCCTCTTCAGCCTTGGAAAAGCTTGGTATTCTTTTTCATTCCAATGTCCATGGTTGCTGCTGCACCAAACTGGCCACTACAATTCCTCCAGTTTCTTCTAATCGTATACAAACATGAGCAGATGCTGGTCAACACCAATATACAGTTCATCTTCAAACTCATTGAACCAGCTGCTCATCCTCTGCTTTCATTCTCTACACCTTTGGATCAGTCTTTCTCAAACTGTTTTATCCAATCATTACAGTCTTCAGGTCATCAACAAATTCCTTTTTATCTTTTAAACTTGCCCACTTAGCACTGTTATTTACACTTTTTGATAACAAAAATTCTCTGTTTTAAAGTTAATTGATGTGCAGCAACAGCTGCAATATTTATCATCTGAAAAAAAAAACGTAATAATAATAATTAAACATTTATAAGCAAAATTTAAAAAGAAATTAAAATTAATAAATAATATTATGGTAAAGTAACTTGTTGCCCACCCTGTGTGTGTGTGCGTGCATGTGCACGCGCGCATACAGGGTGATCAAAATTAAGTATCCCTGCTTAAGGCCTATTGGAGTGCTATCCAGTGAAACTTTGCAGGAATACATTGTCCATCATGCAGAAGCAATATCTGAGGGGGCGGGGAGATCATTACAAAATTCACCACCAGGGGCACTGTATGATATACCAAATGTAGATATAGTAATTTTTCTGTGTGTATGTAAGAAGGAGAAAAGCGACACAAGCATAAATAAGACATATTTATTCACTTCCATTATGTGTTCACAGGTTGTACTGTTCAATGCACTGCCCTTCCCAGTATGCCACAAATTGCATCATTCGCACAGTGTGTTCAATGACAGAATGCATCTGATTGGGACTGATGTTGCACACATGCTATGTTATGCTGTCTTTCAATGCTGGCAAGTTATCAGGATGAACACGATAAACCCTGTCTTTGAGAAATCCCCAGAGTAATAAGTCACAGGGGTTCAGATCAAGTGAACAAGGCAGCCATGCAGCGGGAAATGCACAGCTGATCATCCAGGCTTCCATGAAATGTTCTCGAAGAACCTCCTGTATAGATCGACTGATGTGTGGAGGGGGCCCCATCAAATGCACATGTGCTGCTGTGGCTTTGGCACAACAAAATTGTTTATCATATCATGATATCTCTCGACAGCAACTGAGCAGGACACACCTGGTGAATGTCTTCATAGAAGAAGAATGTTCCAGTAATAAATGAAACTGTAAATCTGCACCAGACAATTACATTAGGTGAGTGCAAAGAAGTTTGTTGGTTGCATGTGGGTTTTGCTTAGCCCATAACCTGTTATTTGTGGAAATTCACAGCTCTGTTCAGGTAAAAGTGAGCCTCATCTTTCCACATAATCATCCATGATGCAGCATCCAACTCCACTCAAGCCAGGAATGTTAAAGCAAATGTCAGTCAACTTTCAAAGTCCTGCTAGCACAACTCCTTTATCAGGGTTATCTTGAATGAGTAGAAATACAGAATCTTCCATAGAATTTTCCAGACAGTTATGTAAGGCACATCCATTTCTTGATACAGCATGTGCACTGCAGGAACCAATGCTGTTATTCATGGCCTACTGTACAACGGTAGTAGCAACTTCATTCACTTGTTGTGAACTGATTGGTTTGTGACCTCTGCCAGGTCTAACTCCCAACGATCCCGTTTCCTCCAAATGACTAATCGCTCGTTGCAGAGCACATAAATCTAGTTGACCTCATCAGTATTTGTTCAGGTGATGAAATTTGCCAAGTACAGCAACAGCATTGCATTTGTTTAGATAGTACAGCATCACAAACAAAGCATGTTGGGATAAGGTTTGTGCCATTACATCATCAAATTCCTGACATGTACCCTCAAGGGGGTGTACAGGATATGATAGTACTACATGAAAAATTTACATCATTACTAACTTCCTATCTACAATTTTCCTCCAAATCAGTTTGTTACTTGTCAAGACTCCAACATTATCAGATCTTATATTTCTATCGTCTAAGGTACTTTGTACCGTATCAATCCACCTATATCTTGGTCTTCCTCTGGGTTGTTTTCCTGCCAACCTGGCAGAGAACACTTGTTTTGCTAATCTTTCCTTGCCCATTCTGTTTAAGTGACCATACCACCTGCGATTAGCTCTGCTAACGCATTCCTGGATCTGAAAGAACTTGACAATGTCAAGTTCTTTCCTAATATCCTCGTTTTTAATATGATATTCCCATTGATGCCATCTGTTCACACCTCTGAACTTTCTCGGGATTCTCATATCTGCGGTCTCTAGTCTTTGGTCAAGTGTTTTACTTCTGACCCAGCTCTCAGATCCATAAGTTAAAACTGGTTTGAACACTGTCTTGTATACAGCTAGTGTGCCGACTAATTTCTCTCTTATTCCATATGAATTTATTCAGTTGACTTCTTACCATACCAGCTTTGTTGATTCTGTTGTCTATTTCCATATTTAATTTACCATCTTCACTAAAAATCGTGTCTAAGTAGCTGAAATGCTTTACTTGTTTCACAGGTTCCCCATTCACAACACAGTTGACATTTTCAACAATTCTATCTATTGTCTTTGTCTTTTTAATGCTGTATACAGCATTAAAAAGACAAAGATCTATTATGACAGTTATTCAATTTAGTCAGAGAATCTTGCAAACTTGTAGAGGATTTATTTAGAAGTATAACATTGTCCGCATAAAGCAAAGAGCTGACATTAACATCTCCAATTCTGTATCATGTTTCATACCACTTTCCTTCATAATGTGATCCATATAGATAATGAATAACAGAGGGGATAATGTACATCCTTGTCTCACACCAGATTTAACATTAAAACGTCTTCCTGTACTTCTTTCAGTTCTGACTGCTGACTTACAACTCGAATAAAGACTAAGCATTGCTTGATATAATGCCCCATTGACACCATATAACTGTAGCATATTGAATAGCTTCTCTCTTGGCACCTTGTCATATGCATTTTCCAAATCGACGAAACTTAAATACAGATCTTTATTATATTCCCATGCTTTCTCAACTATTTGTCATAAAGTGAAGATCTGATCCTGACAGCCTCTATTTAGCCTGAATCCAGCTTGTTTTTCACCAAGCTTTTCTTCCACAATTCTTCTCAACCGTTTCTCAAGTATACGTGCATAGATCTCGCCAGGAACACTCAGTAGGGAAATACCTCTGTAATTCTCACATTCAGTTTTATTTTCCTTTTTATATATGGGTACTATTAGAGCTCTACTCCAATCATCCGGAATTCGTTCCTCTGTCCAGGCTTTCTGAACTATGCAGTGCAGCCACTGTAAGACTTTTATACCACCATACTTCAGCATTTCTGGTCGAATATCATCTACTCTTTCTGCCTTTCCACATTTCAAGCCTTTGATAGCTCTTTATACTTCAAGTATGGATATGTATTCCTGACTGTATGCTTGTTGAGTGTTTTTTACCACTGTGCTATCACTGCTTGTTTCATTTAGCATGTTTTCGAAGTAAATTACTTCATACTTCAAGGATATCTTTTTCTCCCATTTTCATGTCACCTTTATCATCTCTAACTCCTTTTACAGTACTCTTTCCTCCATTTTTAGCTTCTTCAACAACCTCCAGAATATCTTACCACCTTCTTGATATTTATTTTCGATGTTCTTGCCAAAGTCCTCCCATGACTTTTGTTTAGCTAATTTTACACAGTGTTTAGCTTTCTTACATTTGTCTCTATATTCTCTAAGAGCACAAGCTGACTTATTTGCCAGGAACTTTTGATATGCATTCTTCTTTTCCTTCACTGCCTCTTTAACTTCCTGTGTCCACCATGGAGTTCTGATTTTTCTATCCTTGCAGACTACCTCACCACATACCTCTCTGGCTGAATCAATCAGGTTTTTTTTTTGTTTTTTTTTTTCAAGGCGGTCTACTGAAACTCCAAGGTTTGGTTCCTGTTCTCAAACTCTTTAATTTTTTTTTCAATAATGTTTGTGTATTTTAGTCTACAGTTCACATCTGAGAGCTTCTGAACTTTTATTCGCTTTAAAACTTTCTTACATGTTATTCTTTTCAATATGAAATTCAATTTTATCCTGCTCAAGTCTAAATAGTGATCACTTCCAATTTCAAATCCTGTGTACACTCTGTTGTCCTGCACCAGTGAGAAAACATCACTATCAACAATAACATAGTCAATGAGACTTTTCTTATTCCTTGCTTCTTCTCTCCATGTGAATTTGTACACATTTTTATGTTGGAACATGGTGTTAGTAATAACCAGTCCATGTCCTGAGCAGAAATTAAACAGATATTTGCCATTATTATTAGCTTTGCTCTTTTCTCCAAATTTTCCCAATATATTTTTGTATGTCTGACAATCATTTCCTACTCTGCTATTTAGATCCCCAACAAGGACCAATTTTCCTTTTTCATTGTGTCAGTTGCTTTTTCTAAAGCCTCAAAAAATTCCTCCGCTTCTACCTTAGTAGAACCTTCTGTGTGACCGTAGTCACAAATAAGTCTCATTGTCCAATTCCCCATTCTGATATTAGCCTCGTATTTTGTTTTGAATACTATGGGTATTCCTTCTTTTCCTTGATTGTCATTGCCTGAATATAACATTTTGTATTTATTGCTCAGAAAGATCTCACCAGTTTTTGTCTTTTTTGTTTCAGTCATCCCTATTATGTCGATATGGTACTTATCTAATTACTCAGCTAGCTTCATTTCTTTGCCATGCAGGTTTCTTATGTTGATAGTACAGATCTTTAACTCTGGTCATGTTGAGTTGAGGTGTGTTTTCAGATTTGTTCCAGTAGCTGACCTTTCGCTGTTCGCCCTGGTTCCCTGACGAAAACAACGGGGACCTTTGTTTAACCGGGCGATGCCCCAGCCGGCATGAAATTTTGTCTTGTTGTACCATCATTTTGTATATTGGTTTAAGCCAATAAGAATACAATTTGGTTGGCTGAATCCCAAATTGCCAGCCCATCCTCGTTCATTCAGTATCCAGGTCGATACCCAACAGGCTGCACCACGAGAAGGTGAAGATTGGATATTAGGTCAGAAGCCCTGGTCAGTTCTTCACATTCCTTTAAACGCTATGTGGAGGTCTCATTTCAGTTATACAGCTCTGACCCTTAAGCGCCCCCTAGTGCCATTACTGTTAATGATATTAACAGTAATTTTTTTTTTTTTTTTTTCTTCAGGTCTTGCTTCTGCATGGTACACAATGTATTTCTGCAAAGTTTCACAGCATTTGGATCACTGGATGGTGCTCCATAAGGCCTTAAACAGAAATACTTTAATTTTGATCATCCTATATATATATATATATATATATATAGCTTTGTCCCCTTTTTGTCATGTCCATCTACAGAAAAGTATTAATGTGATATAGCTTAACAACCTTTTTTGTGAGGATTAATATGAAAAAATAATAAAAAGCAATAAGAATTCTATTTGTTCATTATTCTGCTAGAAATGACAATTTTTTTGCTAACATGAAATTATAAATTATATTTATTATATTTTTGTGAAGTAAGGTTTTTGTGCCAGTAACATTTTTCAGCCCTTCTCAAATTAATCACAGAAAAAATATATTTGTAAGAATCAGAGTGAAACAGCACATAGATACAATCAGTATAAGAATGGCTAAAAATATACTTGATTCTAAATTGCCACAATAAAAACAAGGTATATGTTACATTTTGTTTTGTGCAGCATTGTCAGTGATTACAGTCTTGTGAATTTTGTTGACCTTTTGTTGATTTTCCCATTATGAAATTGTGTACTAAACCAGATTATCTAACTTGCAAAAAAAAGGTTAGATAATCTGGTAAAACAAATTTTATTTATCTGCTTGATCACATTGTGCATTATGAAAATGACTGCCATATTGGTAATCCTTGATTGATACAGTAGCATCTACTGGATAAATTAAATCAATTTATGACCTAAATATGTGCAGTAATATAAAAAGATGATCTAATACCAATTAAGGATTACCAGTATGATAGCTATTTTCCTAATCTGCTGAAAGTATTTTACCTTGGGTATAATAAATGTTAAAGATACCAAGCTATTTTAAACCTGGTTTTACTCCATTTCCCAAGTAAGCAAACAGACAAATAGGTCAAGTTTGCACCTGCACGTAATGCAAGTCTAGCTGACCGTGCAGGTAGTGCAAGACCAAGGTAACTCATGGTAAAAGTAGAGTAAACTCTGATCACTAATCTTAATATTTACCCATTATGCAAAGCACATCTCCTGGAGGAGATGTATGATGCTTTGTATTAAAGGCAAGGGGCCACTACCCAGACCGGTTTTGACCTTTATTGAGGTCTCATCAGTGGGAGCCAGGCTAGAAATACCAAGATTTGACAATTGACATTTATGTCTTTAGGGGTGAAGCAAGATGCTTTTCATATTCCCCGCTATCTGTTGTGGTTGCAGTGAAGGTAAAATTTATGAGCAGAATGCTCGCCCTGATTGGGCATGGAGATTATGCATCACTAAAGGAGGCCAATATAGCTTTTGGTCTTCTGTATTTGAATATGTCCGTTGGATCGTATGCTGTAGCTTGTTGAACCAAATCGTTGGGATGTGTGGACGTCTTTAGGAAAAACTTGGTGGCTAAGGATCGTAGAAAAGAGAAGATATAGGGAATATTTGTGTCTCTGTGGAGTTGAATGTTTCTAACATACCACGGAGCATTCAAAATCATTCTCAGGCACTTGTTCTGCACTCGCTGTATTTTGATGATGTTAGCATTAGAGGTGTGGCTCCAGGCCGGAGAGGCATAGGTGATTATAGGACGAATCGTCAACTGGTATAGCTGCAATTTGATTCTGTTGCTGAGCTTGCTATTTCTATTAATTAGCGGATAGATCTGTGCTATGACTTTAGATGCCTTTGTGCATGCAGACTTGGTGTGTTGATTGAAAGATAGCTTTTTGTCGAGAATTACACCCAGGTAATTTGTTTCTGACTGCCAGGGAATTTTAATATTGAATAGTAACAAATCTCCTACAGGAGACATTGGCCTTTTTGAGAAAAGAACGGCTGAGCTTTTCTGGGGGTTGACTTCCAATCTCCATTTAGAGAACCAACCCTCCAGCTTTAGAATGTTTTCTTGAAGCTTTCTGGTAATGAAAAGGGGTCTGAGAGATCTGGTTAGTATTGCCGTATCGTCTGCATATAGGGCCAAAATGGAAGTCATCGGATTGTGTGGGATGTCTGACATGTATACAGAGAACAGCAATGGAGCCAGCAGAGATCCCTGCGGCACTCCAGCAAAGATGTGGCGCTGGGAGGATGTAGAACCGTTGATTTTTACTTGCATTGATCTATTTTGAAGATATGAGTGGATTAAATGAACCATTTTAGGTGAGATGCCGGCTGAGATAAGCTTGTGCAGGAGTCCAAAATGCCAGATTTTGTCAAATGCTTTGGATAAATCTAGGAAAACAGCACCTGCGCACTGGCGCCAGTTGTAGCTGGTTGTGATGTATTCAACAATTCTGTGGATTTGCTGGGTAGTACTATGGTGTTGCCTAAAACCAAACTGTTCTTTTGGAAGGATGTTTAGGTCATTTATTGAGGTTTGAAGTCGTGAGAGGATGACCTTCTCTGCAACCTTACCCAGATTTGAGATGAGACTGATTGGACGATAATTTTGGGGTAGGTGTGAGTCTTTGCCTGGCTTATGTATGGGAATTACGTCAGCCAGTTTCCAGGTGGAAGGAAAATAGTGAAATCTTAAAATTGCATTTATTATACTGGTCAGGTACACTACTGCCCTCCGGGGCAGAAGTTTAATCACACGATTAGTAATGCCGTCTGGTCCAGGAGCTTTTTTGTTCTTTAAATTTTTAATAATGTCATATATCTCAGCAGGTGATGTTGATGCAATATGGTCAGTGCTGGTGATAGGAAGTTTGAGTGAGTGTCTGACCTTGCTGTGAATCTTATGTATGTGGTCTAAGTCAAGGTTTCCATACGAAGGCCTGCATTGCTCTTCTAAGCTGTGCGCTATAACCTCTGCTTTGTCCACATCTGTGTGAGCAAGGCCCTGATCAGTTAATATTGGGGGAAGGGATCTGCCTTTGTTTTTGGTATTTTTCAGTAGTCCCCAGATGGAGTGATCACTAGGTGAAATGGAGGATAACTTTTCATCCCATACATAGTCTCTGTGAGCTTTCAGTGCATCTCTTACTGCCCCATTTAGTCTGTTTAGATTTGTTTTGTCTTGTGGTGCACACGTGTTACGGAATCTCTTTCGAGCTCTGTTTTTATCTCTGATTAAGTTCATGATGTCTTCAGGCAAACGATCTGGCTTGCGGGCAGTTTTGTAGGAGGAAGCTACCTTTATAGCAGAATTTATTTGTTGTGTGAGATTTGTAACTGCAGTTTCTACTTCTTCTTTTGTGCGTATGTGAGGAACAGGTCCAATATGATCCTTGAGTGCGGCTGACAGTCTTTCCCATACAATGTAGGAGTGAGAAGGAGGACACAGGAATTCCTGATTTCCCAGCTGCAGCAGTATTGGATTGTGATCGGATGATAGTTCATCCATAGAAATGATACTGTACTGAAGTTTAATATCCTGCAGGATAGCTATATCCAGGATATCAGCAGTGCCGAATGTACTGAGATGAGTTGGTTCGGTGGGGCCTGCCACAACAGCATTGCTTGATCCTAAGTAATTGAAAAGGATGCAACCATTCTTGTTTGTGGTTGAACAATTCCAGGCAGGGTGCTTGGAATTCAGATCCCCGGCAATAATGGTGGGCCCTCTGATGCCTAAGATGGCATTTAGATCAGAGTGAAGAAGAGATTTTTGGGGAGGGTTGTAAGCTGAGTAGATTTTCAGTTTGTCAGTGGAGCTGGTGACTACTTCCACTCCTGTGATCTCAAGGTTAGTGGTTGAAGGAATGCTCACAGAGTGGTGCTTAATGTAGTTTTTAATGAAGATGGCAGTGCCACCACCTCTGTAGAGTAGTCTGTCATTTCTGTATAGGTGATAGCCACTTATTGTAGGGTTGTCTGAGGGTCTTAGATGAGTTTCGCTGATTAGAATAACATCTGGCTGATACCTAGATGTGAAGGCACGGAGTTCCAGGATTTTGTTTTTGAGGCCATTTGCGTTCCAAGCAACTATTTGAAGAGATGCTGGAATGAGTTTGTTACTATTCATTTATGAGAGCTGTGAGGATGACCTGTGTTTCACGAAGAAATCTTTTAGTGGAGGTTTCAGTAGGGTTTGATAGGCTAAAATTTTGTAGCATGTTTGCTAGTGAGGCCGTGATAATAGCTGTTAGGTTTTTAGGTGCTCTTGGTTGATTTTGGTCTGGAATTGGCCTAGTTGTACGGGTCACATCGGCATAACTTCTTGTTTGCTTTTGGTTGGAGGTCTCCGACTGTGGTCGATGAGTCTCCGGTTTTGATGTCTGGGCCGCTGGTGTTCTTGTACTGTAGGAGGAGGGCTGATTGATTGCCTCCATCCGTCTGTTCTTTGGGTGTTGAGTACATCCTTTGTAGTTCGCCGGATGAGGGCCACTGCAGTTGGCACATTTGGCCGAGGTGGTCCTTGGCTTAGTGCAGGTATTGGTTGGGTGGCTGTCTCCACATTTTAAACATCTATATTCTGCTCGGCATAGATTCTGGGCATGGCCAAACTTTTGGCACCTGTGGCACTGCCCAGAAGATGATCTTTTACGGAGTGGTTCCGGTGTGACGATGAGACCACAGACTGTTTTTAAGTTGTAGATATCCTTATATATTTTGTGAATCTCAACAAGGACTAATGGCATGGGAGTTTTGTCTGCTTTGTACATTCTGCTCACTTTGACTGGTGGCAGATCCTGAGAATTTAGGTCAGCAGCGATTTCTGCTGTGTCAATGTCTTCACAGACACCACGAAGGACTACTTTTAAATTTTTTTCTGAACTGAGCGCAAAGGTATGATACTGGATGCCTCTGTTGTCCAGTTCCTTGGTCAACCTTCTGTAGTCTGTCACTGTTGCTGGCTGAATCTTTATGCCTTCATCCATGTTTTTGGCCTTAATGAAGCCAATATGCAGATTGGACATTGTGGATCGTAAAGCTGCCCACTTTTGTTTTTCTCTAAGGATGACCGGAGGCACCTTTTCTTTGGGAGAGGTAGCGGCGTCCGAACCCTGAGAATCCTGTTCCATTACAGTATTGTCATTGTGCGGTTCTTCTGTTGTTCTTCGCTTTTTGCGAGCACGCACTTCTACAAAGTCTGAAGGTGTAGAAGGCATCGACTCTAAATGATCTTCAGCGACGACTTTGTGAGCACGCACTTCTGCAAAGTCTGAAGGAGTAGAAGGCATCGACTCTAAATGATCTTCAGCGACAGCGTCTGAGACACATTCAGGGGGAAACGTGTCATACAGTTTAACCTTTCCCGGCCAGTTATCACTCAGTAGCTTTCCCAGTCTGAGGAATTCCCTGTAGACTTCTTCGAATTGGGTCTCATTTAGAAGTTTTGTCATTTCAAGAAATAAAAATGTGTTGATACACAGATGGAGAAAGAGTAGAGGTCCCTCAGGTGCCCCGAGCAGGCAAAGACAATCCTGTGAACTTTTGAGGGTCCACTAGCAGATCCCGTAGACACTCTTAGGTGTCTACCAGCAATAAAATGTTACTCTATTATATATATATCCCGTAGATCAAATCGATCTACCAGCAACGGTAGCAAATATTTCACCTTAAAAAACCTTAGAAAATGAAGAACACTTACCTCTGTATATATCATTTATCATTCAAAACTATCGCCACTAATTAACAACACAATGACTCAGCTGACTCTTTAATTTCATCATCAATAATACACTACACAAAACACTAACACACGGGCCGCCATTTTTTCTCCTCTACCAAGATTTTAGTAATACAGAGCTTATAAGTATTTTACCAGAACAAGTTACCATAAGGTGTTTTAACCTTATTAAATAAAAATCTCAGGAGGAGATATAAATGTAGAAAGTATTTTACCTTGGTTATAATAAATGTTAAAGATACCAAGCTATTTTAAACCTGGTTTTACTCCATTTCCCAAGTAAGCAAACAGACAAATAAGTCAAGTTTGCGCCTGCACGTAATGCAAGTCTAGCTGACCCTGCAGAGTGCAAGATCAAGGTAACTCATGGTAAAAGTAGAGTAAGCTCTGATCACTAATCTTAATATTTACCCATATTGCAAAGCACATCTCCTGGAGGAGATGTATGATGATGCTTTGTATTAAAGGCAAGGGGCCACTACCCAGACCAGTTTCGACCTTTATTGAGGTCTCATCAGCTTGGTATCTTTAACATTTATTATACCCAAGGTAAAATACTTTCTACATTTATATCTCCTCCTGAGATTTTTATTTAATAAGGTTAAAACAGCTTATGGTAACTCGTTCTGGTAAAATACTCATAAGCTCTGTATTACTAAAATCTTGGTATTTCTAGCCTGGCTCCCACTGATGAGACCTCAATAAAGGTCAAAACCGGTCTGAGTAGTGGCCCCTTGCCTTTAATACAAAGCATCATACATCTCCTCCAGGAGATGTGCTTTGCATTATGGGTAAATATTAAGATTAGTGATCAGAGCTTACTCTACTTTTACCATGAGTTACCTTGGTCTTGCACTACCTGCAGGGTCAGCTAGACTTGCATTACGTGCAGGCGCAAACTTGACTTATTTGTCTGTTTGCTTACTTGGGAAATGGAGTAAAACCAGGTTTAAAATAGCTTGGTATCTTTAACATTCCTAATTTGCTGATAGATTATTGCAATATTCCAATTAGTGTAGGGAAAATAGTAATAAGACTCACTTTTGAATCCAGGAGGGTTGCAAAATTCATTCTTTGTAACATACATATTATCAACTGTCAACTGACATACTTTTCAGATTGAATGTCAGTCAATTACCTTGTATGCTCAAGGTCATGATGGTATGCGTGACTTTCAATTATGCCAGATTTTAAATAAGAGGAACCATAATAGAATATAGTCTCTGAAAAAGCATAAGCATATTTACAGAATATATATTATTAACTGTCAACTAACATGCTTTTCAGACTGAATCTCTGTTAATTACCTTGTACACTACCATGAGCCACCACCATCATACAGCAAAAATTGATGGTATTATGTAAATATGCTTATGCTCTTTCAGAGACAATATTTTATTTGTGATTCCTCTTATTTAAATTTAAAATATGACATAAATGAAAGTCATGATGGTATGTGTGACTTTCAGTGATGTCATATTTTAAATAAGAGGAATCACAAATAAAATATTGTCTCTGAAAGAGCATAAGCATATTTACATAATACCATCAATGTTTGCTGTATGATGGTGGTAGCTCATGTGAACACATTGCTTATCATTATGTTTCTTTAAAGGATTTTACTTGGTCAAGTTTTTTATGTGCATTTAATGAAATATGTGTATTACTGTATATTGTACGTGTATTACTATTTATGGGTAGGCTAAGGATTAAATCATCTGGAAACTCTTCACCAGTGACTAAACATGATATTTGCTGAAGCCATTTCAAGTCTCATACCAGAGAACAAATATTGTCTACCATCTGAAGTCACACAGAAAAATCCATTCCATAGTAGGATTCAAACCCAACAGCTTTTTGGTTGGCCATAGCCTAGTATATTAAGCCTACTAGTATGAGATACTTGTAGCAAGGCTAAAATTGTTTGTTTCTCATTAGAGACCAGGCAGAAACCAAAAGAGAGCAAACACCTTCTATTCAATCAGAGCAATCCCATGTTGTGTTGAGAATGAAACAGCTCAAAATGTGACAGCTGGTCAAATAACTGAAGGTACAATTTACATGGTGCTGTATAAAGTCATTTGACACACTAACCTATTCACGGGTATTAATTAAAGGCTCCTTGGATAATTGAGAGAGCACTATATTAACCTGGTGCAAAAGAAGTTATAAAAAAACCTATAGCACAGTAGGCTTTCACTATTGCAGACACCACTGTAACAAACTTGTTCACTATAATAAAGGAGTTTACCGAAAAGTCCCAGAGGCACAATGCTATGCTGAAAGAAATTGACTGTAGCAAACTATGATAAACATTTCCTTTTGTTCTTACTTGGACTGCACAACAATGCCTGATGTAAGCAAAAGGTTAAGTAGAGAAAGAGAGACTTGATGTTTTTCTTGAATATCTAAAGGCCTTGGTATATAGTAGGTGAGCAAGACTGTTCCAGGGAAAAAGAAAAGATGGAGAGAATGAAAAAGAAGAACAGAAAGTCAAGAGTTTGGTTCAGTAGGTTTGACGTTGGACAATGAATGGATGTTCACCAGCAGCTGCTTGTGTTTTTATACAGGAGAGAGAGAGGCATGGGGGATAGAATCATCTTTTAATTTATTACTATTTGACACTGATTTCTTATAATATGTCCATTGCTGCAGGCATTCTGTATAAAACTTATGTGCATATTATATGATTATTCTGAAATTATGCTTTCATGTAGTTCCTCATTATATCACTAATATTGCTTATTATATAAATAACATTCCTTTTCAAAATTTCTATTACTATTCCTTCAAGTAAAGTAGACTCAGCTAATGTAGCAATTGAGTCTACATATTTCATGCAGTTTTATGCATAAGGTGATACAACAAATGAACAGAAAAAAAAAATAGCACTAAGTTAAATAACAACTTAAGTTAACTCAATCACTTTCTCCCACTGTAGACAATGCTCTATATGTTGATGACTTCACAATTTACTGTCACTCTCGTAACAGGAGGGTAACTGAATGACAACTTCATCAGGCAGTTGATCATGTTTCTCTATCTACTCTTAATAAATAATGGGTACAGATTTTTAACAGAAAAAAGTGTCTGTGTACACTTCTGTAGAAAACACACTCTTCGCCTAGATTCTGAATTAAGACTGGTATGAACTGTTATTCCAGTAGCAACATAAGCCAAGTTCTTTGGACTCATCTTTGACAGAAAACTTAATTCCTTGTACACATTCATCAACTAAGAGAAAAGTGCAAGAGAGCATTGAATCTCCTTCACACTCTCTCCTCTACTGAATGGGGATGCCAATCGATCTTCATTGCTTCATCTTTATCTTGCATATCTTCATCTTTATATCTTCAAAGCTGGATTATGGATCTCCTTGTCTATGGTTCTGCAAGGCAGAATAACCTGTGATGGTTGGATCCCATCCATCATCAGGGTATATGGATAGCCACTAGTACCTTTCACACATCACCCACTCAAAGTCTTTATGTTGATGCATATGAACTGGCTGTATTACTTAGATGGAAACAGTTTTCTTAATTATGCCCTAAAGATAGTCCCTTTCAAATCATCCTACAAGGACTAATCTCTTTTCTCTGCTTTGGGAAGCTTAATGTCACACATGTCAAACTGCCATACATCATTTTGTCATGCATGTTGAAGAGACTGTGCAAGCTGTTGGCATGAATGTTGACAACATTGCCTTCACCAAATATAACAGCATCCTTTCATAGCAGATTTACATTCCTGCAACCTCTCACTTTGTCAACTGCATAAGTTTCATACTCCATCTATCTACCAACAATTGTTTAATGCACAGAGCAGCCCACTCCAATTTCTTGCTAATCTATATTGATGGCTCAAGAATTGATACCTATAAATTAAAGATGCCAAGAAATTATATTCTTGGTTTCATCCTTTATCCAAGTGTAATCAAACAAAGTTTGCATGTGAAGTAACTTCACATGCAAACATTAGCCTCTATTCACAACTATACTACTTGTGAATAGAGGCTAATGACTTCACATCAATTGCCATAGTATCATGTAATACAAAGCTTATATTCTTATAGACAAACTTAATTTTTGTGCATGCATAATGCTTACTAATTTGTCTATTTATGTACTGCTGTAGTCTTTAACCTTGTGTATTGTTATAATTTTCTTTATATGTAGATACCGCATTGTTAAACATAATTTTTGTGCATGCATATCGGTTACTAATTTCTCTTTGACTATTTATCTAACCTTTGCTGTAATTTTATTTATATGTATATACTGCATTGGTTGGCTTGGTTTTTGTACCTGCATATTATTTCTTAGTTTGTCTTTGCCTATTTATGTATTGCTGTAACCTTCACTGTTCTTGTGCCAAAAAACCATAAACCAACCAACCAAATTTCTCTCGCAAAAGAGATCTGCTCACCTATCCTTACCCTCAGTAACACACAAATCACCAGACAATATCAGATCTCTCTCTCTGCTTGGACTAATGTTTACCAGTTCCTTGCATAAACACATCACATCAGTCTCCCCAGCATCCAAGAAACTGGACCTTCTCTTTCGTTCAAAAGGATATTTTACATCCAACCAACTCCTAACTATATACGAATCTCAAATCTGTCCATGCTTAGAATACTGCTCACGTGTTTGTGGTAGGACCTTAAAAATCCTTGATGCTCTCCAGAGGCAGCATTTAGGCTCATTGATGATTCCTCTCTTACAGATGCAGTATTTTTGAGATTATGATTATGGTCACTGATTCAGTGAATTGGCAACTATCATTCCTTCACTTTCAGTTTCACCTGTTAGTGCAAGAGCAGCAGCTACTATCCAGCATCCCTTAATTATGCAACTTCATATACACTGAACCTGCTTCTCCTCTTTTATTCCATCCATCTCTGTAACAGCTTTCCTCATGAATTATTCCCAAACAATTACAACTTGCAACTTAAAAAAAAAAAAAAAAAAGGCATTAATCTCTGTTCTCATCTGCACCTCACACGTGGCACTGATATACTTATAGGTCTTTTGACCTCCCATGTATGGGATCAATATAAAAAAAAAATAAATAAATTATAAAATTAATGGTGTATCAGCCATTTCAAGCATTGTGTCGTATTTTGAGAAAAAGATGCTTTTTGAATTTGTGGTTTATGTATATTTTCCAAAGCATGGATTGCAATTTCAGTTTTTGACATTCTGGGATTTTTATTTTGGGTCTTGTTTTTATTATTGGTAGCTAGATTATTATTATGTGACACCTCCAAGGACTCATCTTGGGAATAGGGATTGAAGTCTTTGAAATGTTCCTGAGTGAGATTATATTTAGCATGGGAGCTGTATACAATGCTGTGATATTCAAATATTTCTATATTAGCACAAATCTTTATGGGTTTTAAAAGGGTGGCTAATTTCTGATTTGTAGTGAATACTCATAAGAAAACTCAAGAAAAGAGGATTAAATATGATGGATAATATTCGAATAATCTACAGTTCACCAGTGATATTGTTAATAGTAACATCACCAAAAGAATTAGAGCATATGATTATAGCATTAAATGAAGTAAGTCTTGTAATAGGTCTACAAATAAATATGGACAAATTCAAAATAATATATATTGGAAACACTTGAGAAAGAGGACATATAGAAATAAATCAAAAACAGATTGAAATAATAAGTACATATAAATGTGACAAATTATTACTAGCATTGTAATAATAATTTGTCACATGATCCTAAATGTAGATAACAAAAATGCACTCAGAATATCATAATGAAAAGATTTTAACCAGTATAGATATTAAAGGAAATTTACTGAAATGTTTAAAATGCAAGATTGACTACCAATGTCTACTACTAGTGGTAACATATGGTAGTGAAGCTTGGTGTCTTACTAAAAGACATTAGAAGAGAAAACATAGCGTAACATGGAAGAACCCATTCTAGGACTAACATATTAGATAGAAAGACTAATAAGTGGATAAGGAAACAAAGATAATGGACATTGTAACAGTAATACAAGTCACTAAATGGCATTGATAGGGCATGTGATGGGAATGAATGAATGACAAGTGGACAAAGAGAACCACAGGATGGACAGAACTAGACATTTGAGAATAGGTAGGCCAGCAATGAGATAACATGAGATAAAAATATGTTATAGATATTTATTGGAGTAGCAATGCACAAGATTATCTAAAATGGAAGAAATATAGAAAGACATTCATCTGGCAGCAAACTGAAAAAAAAAAAAAATCTATTTGCTTTGTTGCTGTATATTATATTGCTCCAGATATTCAAGCAAAGTAAGAATATATTTATCTGTAAATTTAAGCACCATCCCATGTGCAGTAGCATTTGCTTTCTAGTATTTCAAACTTTGTAATACTCTTTTGTTTAGTTTGAGTAACTATCTGTGCCAATTTCTTTTTTGACTTTAGTTTTAAAATTCACATTTATTTATTTATTATTTTTTTTTATGTTATTTTGTTTCATTTGGTGATTAAAATGACACTATAAATAGAATAGTAATCAAGGATGAATAATGATAGCATTTATTTAGTAGGTCATAGCTGTAACTAGTTACTTCTTTCAGTTTACCCCAAAGCAGGAGCATTATTTTGTCCCCCTGTCAGTGTTCACAATTCAATATGTGTGTATGTGTGCTTAAACAACATAGGGCTTGCACACTGATAGATTCATAGTGAAGAATTTATGGAGGCACAACACACATGTTAGAATAATTACTTTGCTTAACCTTAAGCAGGTAGCAGTCGATGTTTTGACCTATGTATTGAAGTCATCATCAGGAAAACATGCATATGTACAATATACAAGCTACATGCCGCTGCACTATACAAAAGTAAAATTAATCTAAATTTGTTAATCATTTACCCTAACCTGACCTCTCGCGAGAAAAGATTGGAAAGGCACTAAGTCCCTACACTGCACCAAAACCTGGCTTGAAAGAAAATTCAAAAAAGCTTGTGAAATGCTGAAACATCATCCAAATCTGAACAAAAATGATGGATTAATTGTTCCAAGAATGTTGAAGACCCATCTTCAATCCATATAGCAAGGTGTTCAACCCGTCGATTTTTGGTCGATCTCTTGTGTATTCCTCCTTACTTACAAATTTAATTAAAACTGAAAACATAATATTTTATTTATCATTATTTTGTATTATTTTTAATTTGCTTTAAGTGTATTTATTGCTATTGTTTATTTATTTTTCGTTAAAATTGTCAAATCAGTAATTTTCTTATAAGTCCGGGTAAATGAATTAATTTGGATCAGTGGAAGTCAAACAGCGAGCTGAGTGAATACGATTATAAGCAAAGTGTAAAAACTCGATTGTAGCTTAAATATTAAATATTCCAAAGCACATTACATCGATGTTTTACTTAGATTAAGTCCCATGTGAATATTGTAAAAAAATAAACTTTGTTTGTCTCGGTATAGTTTGTATTAGATGTTTTTGTAAATAACTCTTTTGAAGCAAACTATATATACTGCTTTAATAAGAATATGTTAGAGCGTTAAAAACAAAGGCAATGTTTTTGTCGCCAAAACTGTAAATGGTGGCATTAGAAAGATTGTTATTGAAACTTGTATGTATGAGAAAGGCTTGCAGGCTCTTAAGTGTAAACATCATCGAAGTCAGTCAGAAAGAGTTCAAACAACTTTCCGATGGCCGGCAACTTACAATCAAAAGAAAGCGGAGGAGAACAAAAGGCATGCCGAACTTGAACCTTAAGATGAAAGACTCATACCGATTCTTCGGGGGTTGCCAAACTTCATGCGAGGTCTCAGAGGAGGCCTAATAAAAAGGGACTGAAGCAAGCAGAAGGGGTCCCGGTTCCAGAATTGCTGTCAGAGAGAGGAGGCTGCCCAGTCCAGAGTCACCATCAGGGAGACAGAGAGGCTGCCCGAATTCACCTTGCTTGAGAAAGGAGTTTCCCGCTTCCGGAAAGGAGCTTCTCAGTTCGAGACGTCGCCACAGAGAGACTACTTCTAGACCACAGACAAGGTTTCAAATTGCTGAAAGGAAGAGTTCCTATTGCCGGAGAAAAGTTTCCAGGCCAGAGAGGGATCCAGTTAACTGTTGGTGGCAGTTCTAGCTGTTGAAACGGCAGAAAAAGAAGGCAGTCATCCAGGCATTTTCGGCAAGCCCAAGCAGAGGAGAAAGGGCAAGGCAAATTTCTCGAAGCACCTTCGCTCTTAAGTCTTTCTTTTGCCGGAGCCGAATGAGCCCAGCCCGCTACGTTCCTGATGTGATGCAGCTGAGCCAGAATTTCCTGAAGAAGATCTGAGACTAAAGAATTGCTATAGAACTTTTAGTGAAAGACTTTTGACTGAATATGAGCTACAGAGCCTTTGTAAGTTCAAAACTTTTATATCTTCTTCCTTTCCAGGCTTATAGGCTAAGAGGCCTGTTCTAGACTCAATTCCATCTTTTTAAGGGTCTTCCTCTGCATCGAGTGGTAATTTAGAATTTGTTTAGGTATTCTGCTTCTATTCATTCTTAATATGTGTTCTTTCCATTTTTCTCTATAGCAAATCACTGTTTCATTTAGGGAGGTTGTAATTCCAAGTTTTTTTCTGATTTCGCTGCTTTTCATTTTGTCCATTATTGTGACTCCTTCAGTTCTGCACAGAAATTTCATTTTGGATGATTCAATTCTTCTTTCATCTGCCTTTTTTATTGTCCATATCTCACTGCCATAAAGTAAGGTTGGTTTAGCAACTGTATCGTAGATTCTTATTCGTGTGTGTTTTTGTACGTAATTGGGTTTAAAAATTTTATTTATAATGCCTGTTACTTTTAAAAAGTTTGATATCTTTGGTTCTATCTCAACTTCATTTTCATATGACATTGTGCAACCTAAATATTTGAATGTATTTAATTGCTCTATTATTTTGTTGTTTATTACTATTTTGCTTCTTATTGGATTAGCAATAAGTTCATGGCCTTTGAAGGCCATGACTTTTGTTTTGTCTGTTGATATTTCCATACATATGTTTTTATCAGATTATTTAGACTGCATAATGATTTTTGTAGTTCATCTTCATTATTTCCAAAGATTATTTGGAAATAATCAGCAAAAAGAAGAGTAGCTAATCTGGTGTTACGGTTTATCTTGAATCCTCCTTCATTAGTTATCTTCCATTCTTTTATAATTTTATCTATGTATATGTTAAATAAAACCAGTGAGAGAGGGCAACCCTGACGTACTCCTCGATTTATTGGTTTCCAGCTTGATGTTGAATTATTGTACTTCACAGATATTTTATTATCTTGATATATATTATGTAAGCCTCTAAAAAGTTGGTTTGGTATTTCATATTCTTCTAGGATTTCCCATAGTTTTTCTCTGATAATTTTATCAAATGCTTTGGTGTAATCTATAAAAGCTATGTGTGTTTCTATGTTCATTTCTCTGTGTTTTTCAATTAATAATTTGAATGTAAATGCAGAGTCTATGCAAGACCTGCCTTTTCTGAATCCATTTTGCTCTTCTATTAATTTTGGGTCTACTATATGTTTAAGTTTATATGCTAAGAGTTTTGCATATACTTTATAACAGGTACTAAGTAAGCTGATTCCATGATAATTGTTACAATCAGATTTGTGTCCTTTTTTTGTAGATGGGAATAACTATTGCTTTGGTCCAATCTTGTGGGCATTTTCCTTCTTTCCAGATCATATTATAAAAGTTAAGTAACCTGAGTGAGAATTCAAGTCCTGCATATTTGATAAGTTCCAAGTTTATATTGTCTTCTCCTGGAGCCTTTCCTGTTTTGCTTTGGGTTAATGCTTCTGTTAATTCTTCTAGAGTGATGTTTTACTCTATCAGAGATGTTTACAAAGGATAGTTTTCTGTTTTGAATGTTTTCATCATACCATAGATCTTGGTAGTGATTTTGCCATGTTTCTATTTTAATGATATTAATATCTGCTTTTTCTCTAGTTTCATTGCTTAGATATTTGAGAATTTTATATGCATTAGGTCTTTTGAGCGTACAGTCTCTCTAATTTTGTTACAAAATTGTTCCATCTGTTTCTGTTTATTCTCCTGCATGCTGCTTTTGCTATTGCTTTTTTTCTGTTGTATTCGATTTTTGATTCTATTGTTTTTAGGTTGAGCCAGTTTTTATATGCTTTTTTTCTTTTCTTCAATAATGCATTTAATTTCATCATCCCAGTCCCTAAGGCCTCTTTTCTTTGTTCCTAAACTTTCTTTTGCAGCTTTTGTCATTATGGTTTTTGGGTTTGACCATTCTTCTTCTATGTTCTGATTTTGTTTTATACTTGTCATCCAGTTCTTTATTCTTTTTTGGTACAAGTCTTTAATACTACTGTCATCCAAAAGTCTAACTTTGAAAGATTCAAAATTTCTATTTTCCTTGTGCTTTTTTGTTGTTTCCCATCTTGGTTCCCATTTTATTTTTCCAATTAAAAGGTAATGATCTGATTCTATTTCAGATCCTCTGTATACTCTTGTATCTATTATCATTTCTGACATTTTGATATTGCTGATTATGTAATCAATAATGCTTCTTGTGTCTCTTGCTTCCCAGGTGTATCTGTGGATGTCTTTATATTTGAAGAAGGTGTTCATTATTTTAAGGTTATTGCTTATAGTAAAATCTCTTAATCTATTTCCATTTGTAGTACAGTTAAGTTCTCCGATAGGTCCTATGTTTGGTTTATATGGTTTATTGCCAATTCTTGTGTTGAGATCTCCTATTACTAAAATCTTATGTTCTGCAGTTGGGTGTAGAAGTTTTCTGAGTCCTCCTCTTTTCCTTCTTCAGGTGCATAAGTTCCAATTACTGTCATATAGCCTCTGTCTATTTTAATTCTTATTTCTGTTATTCTATCACTTCAAAAGTTGTAATGGATTATATTGTTTCTAAGAAATTTATGTAGAAAGATCATTACACCAGATTTAGCTCTCCCTTCTGCTTTTACCCCACTGTATATATAGATATAAACTTTATTTATAAAAACTTTTATATAATTAATTGATGCAAGAAAGACTTTTAAGGTATATGTTTATTAATGTTAAGAAATATCAACCTCTAACATGCCAATTGATTATCCATAAGATAATCAATTGGCATGTTAGAGGTTGATATCAATTGTGTAAAGATAACTTAACACAGATTTAGGTAACCTCTTTACGAGTAAGCTTAAAGATTAATAAGTAAAAATTTGTAAACTGAGAGTAGGTAACCTTATGCATTAAAGAAAGTATTTAATATTGAAGAAAGAAGGTTCTAATTTTTGCTAAAGAGTTTTTATAGATGGATAGAGAAAGCAATCTCCCTAATGTTAAAATTGTGCATATTCATAGTAATGTAAATAATTGTCATTTGACTTTCTTGTTAAAAGAGTGCTGCCTGTTTGTTTATTTACAACTGCACTGTTTCTAAAATAAATCAGACTTGTTGAGCGGGAATCTAAGTGAGTTGGCCAAAGCGGGAAATTAAGAAAAGGAATAGACCACGGCTGTTTGTGAAAGTTTTAATGTAGGAATTTGTGTTAGAGAGAGAGAGAGAGAAATCTACCAGCCATATATTTGAGTTTCTTTTTGCTAATCAAAGATATTAGTGGCGCAGTCCCATTTTAAATAAATTTTCTAATATCTTAGGCATAAGACTCGTGTAAGTAATAGAAATTACAAGTATACCAAGTTACATAATAATAAAAGTTTACAATGTCGCAGTAACGACTGGATAGCAAAAGTAGATGTATAACAAAAGCACATCGTATGTGTTTCGTTTAATTTGAGGATAATCATGAGTGTATCAAAGACATCGAAGACGTATCGTTTTCACAAGGCATGGGAAATGGATTTTTTCTTTACAATGGTAAATGGAAAGTGTTGTTTTTTGATTTGTAATTCATCTGTAGCAATTCCAAAAAAAAGGTAATATTGAGAGACATTTTCGATTGCTACATGCAAAATATGATTTTCCCAAAAATTCCGAAATACGTAAATCAAAAATTATAAATTCAAAGGCAGGACTTTCCGAACAACAAAATGTGATTTTGAAAGTAATAAATAAACCAATATCAGTCACTATTGCATCTTTGAATGTGTGTCATTTATTAGCAAAAGCAAAAAAGCCTTTTACTGATGGAGAGTTAATAAAAGAATCATTTCTTACAGCAGCAGAATCTTTATTTTCTGATTTTAAAAATAAAAATGAAATCATTTCGAATATTAAAGATTTGCAATTTTCAGCTGCAAATCTGAAATCAAGAACAATGGTTATGAGAAGAGTTGAAATTTTAAGTACCAATCTGAATACTCAGTTAATGTCAGACATTCACCAATGTGTTGCGTTTTCATTACAATTTAATGAATCAAACGACTTCACTGATATTGCTCAGTTAATGGTATTTATTCGCATGGTATTTCTAGATTATTCAAGTAAAAAAGAACTTTTGAAAATTATACCATTATTGGGAAGGACTAGGGGAGAAGATATTTTTTCGGCATTTGATGAATTTGTGAAACAACACAAACTTCCGCTTTTTAAACTTGTGTCTATTACTACTGATGGTGCTCCTGCAATGACAGATAATAAATCAGGCTTCATTTCATTATGTAAAAACGAAGACAAATATCCAGATTTTTTAATTTACCACTGTAAATTAAAAAATCTGAGTTCAATTATTCACCAACAAGTACTGTGTAGTAAAAGATTAAACGCAAAAGATGTTTTGGATATTACATTTAAAATTGTAAATTCTGTTTGAGGAAAAGCCCTGCAATGGCGGTTATTTAAATTACAGGCAGATGATGATAGTGAACTTCTCTTGTACAATAATGTTCGCTGGCTCAGCAGAAGTCAATTTTTAGAGTGATTTCTTGTATTAATTAACGATATAAAATTTTTTTTGATGAAAAAGGAGATATTTATCCACAATTGAGTGATAAAAGATGGTTGTTACACTTATCATTTTTAGTAGATTTCTGTACGAAATTAAGCAATGTAAATTTAGAGTTACAAGGTAAAGATAAAAATTTAATTGACATGTTAAGTTCAATAAAATCTTTCCAACCATACTTACTTTTATTAAAGAAAAATATAAATGACTGCAAATTTAGACATCTCCCATATTTATTAAAATTTTTTTGAACAAAATCAAGAAATGCTTCACTATGATTTAAAATAATTTATTCGTGAAATAGAATTAGTTGAGGAAAAAATAAATTTGCGATTTAAAGATTTTAATAAAACGGAAATGATAGTATCTTTTATCAATAATCCGTTTGAAGAAAACTTGAACATCACAGAAATTTCAAATAAAATTAGTGGGCTGTTTGATATTAGCCAAGCTGAAGGAGAACTTGAGATAATAAACATTCTGAATAGTTTACATTTAAAATCAATAAACAATGAAGTCATTTAGAAGTATACACATGAAAAATTCCCAATATTAACTGATATTGCGCGAAATATTCTGTCGTGTTTCAGATCGACATACTTGTCAGAATCTACTTTTTCAAATATGAACGTCATTAAAAAATCAATTAAGAAACCAAATTACAAATGATCATTTGGATGATTTTCTGCGATTGGCCACTTCTTTATATCAACTTGACTATGAAATTATTGCGAGGTCCAAACAATGCCAAATTTCACATTAACTTCTTTTTTTTTTAATCAACCAGCATTTCCTATAGCTTGTGAGTAGTTTTTAATCAATCTGTTGTTGTTTTTTCTAACTTTGGTTTTCCAAAATAGAGAAATAAATATTTTATTCCAATATTTTTTTTTTTTGTTGTTGTTGTTGTTTTAAAATAATGAAAAGTGATAAATAAATCTTTAAATACACAAATAAAGTTTTTAGTTGTTTATTTGTGCATAATCAGATATCAGGTTGGGGAACGTGATCTATATAAGAGAGTAGATCTCCGAATAACTTATATATAAGAGAGTAGATTGCCGAGTAACTTATATATGAGAGAGTAGATTGCCGAATAACTTTTTATAGAAAAGTAGCTCGCGTAGTAAAAAAGGTTGAACACCACTGCCATATAGCAACCAGAACAATCCCAAACAGAAAAAAAATAATAAATCCCAATACAAAAGGACTGTAGAAATTGTTTAATGTAGTTCCATTTTTTTTTTTCTCACCAGAGGTCAGGCTAGGATAAATGATTAACAAACATTTAGATTAATTTTACTTTCATATAGTGCAGCAGCATGTAGCTTGTATATTGTACATGTGTATGTTTTTCTGATAATGAGCTCAATACAGAGGGCAAAACATCAATTGTCACTTTCTTAATGTTAAGTGAAGTAATTATTTTAATGTGTGTTGTGTCTCCATAAATTCTTCGCTATGAATGCTGATCACCATGTAACCTTAAAAGAAAGAATACTCTGGTGGAGTTACCATGGCCATTGTCCAGCAGCTCAAAATGATGAGCTAATCTTTCCTTGTTAATTATAATGGGCCATTTAATAAACCAACTGCCACATTCTTGACTGTAATGAGAATTTACCAGTTCATCTTCAATTTGATTACTTTTATAAAAATGTTGTTGCCTAACTCTCCATAAAAGGGTTATAGGAAATTGTTTAGAAGGAAGCATGCCAGAAATCTTTCTTAACATGAAATCATGAGAAAGAATGAATGAGAAAATGAGAAGTCATTGCAAAGGATCACAGCATGCCAATCAAAATGCATGATTAATTAATTGATTAATTGATTGATATTGATTAATTCTTAGTAATACTTAATATTATATATTCTTAGTGCTGTTTTACTAAGAATGACTCAGCTAGATATGTAAAAAATTTTATTGTTGTTAGAGGAATAAACACATTATACTTATTTGAAAATTTGGAATAGCTTTTCCTTTGCTGTTTTCATCTGAAAATATTGGTATGGCTGTTTTATAGTGGATTCTGAAAACATGATCATTTTAATATCTGAACTTTTCAATTAATTTGTTTTTCTTCACAGTATTTAAAAAAAATGTGAACTGTCACTGTGGACATTCTTTAAGAAATCAATAAACTTTTTTCCCTCTTCTTCAGGAAATAATTTGAAAGATACCACATATCATCATCCTATGTATCCAGGAAAAGAGTTTCCTTTAATAGATGGGTATCATGTAACAGTAACTAAAGGTACAGGTTTAATTCATTCAGCACCTAATCATGGGAAAGAAGATTTCATTGTAGCACAGAAGCACAACATGCCAGTCAAAGTATGTGATTATATTTAAAAAAAGCTTTCTCAGATATTATTTGCTATATCATCACTTGTTAACTTATTCACAGATTAGCTAACTCCAATTTATAAACAGGAAAGTAAGTCACAACAAATCTCCCACACATTTTCCAGCCTTCAAAAAATATAAAATAAAAAAAAAATTAAATAATTAAAATGGCTCAACCCATTTTTTTTAAAAAATTAAAATGTATTGATCCAGCTTTTACATTAAAAATCCTAATGGAGAAACATTGTGAATTCAGCATAGAAACATAACATTTGTAGATTACCAGAAAGCCTTCAACAGAATCTGAAGGAACAAACCTGCACCATAACTCAAGAATCTAAACTTTCCAAATCTGTTGCTTTCAACAGTAACTAATATGTATCAAAACTATCAAATAGTTGTAAGAATTAAAGAAAAAATTACAGAATGGAAATCAATAAACAGAGGATTAATAATTTAGCACGTATAAAAGCAACAGTAATAACTTGAATGAATTAAAGGTATAAATATTTCGTACTGAAAGTAACAGTACATCATCAGTGTACAAACAGTTAAAGGAATGGAATACAAAGTACAGAACAGTCGGTGGATTACCAATGAAAATTGTTGCCGCTTGCCAGAAAATTGAGTCCTATGTTCCAACACCTCAGGATTCCTCAACAGATGCAGAGTTCCAATCCCTTATATTTCAGTCATCTCAGAACCTATTGGCAGAATTTTGAAGAAGTATCATCTTATTCCTGCATATTTTCCTATCAACAAAATTTCTCACTCGTTGCCATCTACAAAAGACAAATTGGCACCTCTCTCATTAGCTGGTGTTTACCAGATACCGTGCGAATGCAATTTATCATACTTTAGACAAACAGGCCATTCTGTGGAAAAAAGAATGAAGGAACATCATTATTATATCGAATACATGAAACCTCATAAGTCTGGTCTAGCACAACATAGTATTGACAATAAACATAATATCCAGTGGGATAAAGTTTGTCTTCTCCACAGATGCAAGTTTAAATATGAACGCCTTTTCAAAGAAAGTTGCGAAGCCCTTTTACATTGGCCGAATTTGAATCGAAATGACTGTTTCTCTCTCCCAAAGTTTGGGAGATTCTTATCTTATGCAACCATCAATGAAATAGTTTTTGAGAATTATTTAATAATAATTTATTAATATTAATATTCTGGCATGTGGCAACAATTTTCATTGATAATCCACCGACTGTTCTGTACTTTGTGTTCCATTCCTTTAACTGTTTGTTCTACACTGATGATGTACTGTTACACTCAGTACGAAATATTTGTACCTTTAATTCATTAAAGTTATTACTGTTGGTTTTATACATGTTAAGTTATTAATTTTAATTATGCCACAGGCACCTCTAAAGATTAAAGAATAAACAGAGGAGTCTATAAGGGATGTACAGTGTCACCACTTATTTAATATCTATATAGATGAAATAGTAACAAAATGGAAGAAAAATATAATAATAAACTGGATTGTGGAACTATATTTAATATCCTTATGTTTGCTGATGACCAGATAATCACAGCAAGAAGTGAAGATTAACTCCAAATATCAATATACTCCTTAAATATAATTGCTAAAGAATTTGGAAAACAAATGTCAACAGACAAAACATACATCATGGTTTTTAAAGGACCATCTCCAGTTAGAAGTAAAATCATGATTGAAAATAAAATTTTAGTACAAATTAACTGCTTCAAATACCTTGGTGCTGTAGCATATCCAAAAGAAGCTGATATTGATATTTAAAAATTTCAAACTTCCTAAAGATAACTGTTCAAACATACAAGAATAAGATTTATAAAGTTCCTGGTGAGATTTTTACACGATTTTTTACAGTTCACCATTGCCCCCCCCTGTTTTATTTGGGCTCGGGACCAGCATATGGCTGGGATGTATTTGTGACTGTAATCCATGATCCAATGCGTGTTCACAGGGCAGGTTTGCCTCTGTTCTGGGGGAAGAAAAGCCCAAGTTTCCAGGTGAAAACACCCCCTACCTCCATATTATGACTGGCTTTATCTGGTCTCTTTCACCTTTCGTTGAAAGGGACCAGATAAAGGTTCGATTCCCGTCACTAACGGGAATCAAACCCAGGTTTTTTCCGACCAAAAGGCTTCATCTATACTGACTGAGTTATGGAGGCTCATTATGGAAGTGAATTATGGACCATAAAATCTTCAGAAGAAAAAATAATAGAAACTGGAAAATTGAAATTTCTGTCCCAGAGAGTATAGCTTTATTTTCTTCGTATAGCCTACAAAGAACAGCAAGCTATACTCTCTGGGATAAAAAAAGAATCACAGAAGTATATAAAGAACTCAAATTACACTCAGTATTGAACAAAGTATACAAATACCAAAAGAAATGGATTGAACATATTGAAAGAATGAACAGTTCAAGACTACCCACAAGGATACTCTGATACCACCCAGTTGGAGGACAGTCAGAGATGATCAAAGAAAAGATGGAATTAGACCCAATGGCCTGTTCGTAAAGAACAGGCCATTGTGTCTAAATCTGTGAAAAGTTGATGATGATAAACATACAGATCATAACAGTACAACATATGAAATAAAGTTAAAAGATTATTGGATTCACATTTCTCTGCTAGTTCCACGTACCTTTTTCTGTATACAGGTAACCCTTGTATAATGCGATACTTATAACAACACAGTTTCGATATAATGCGGTCTACAAATTGTAGTAACCCTTGTTCAACGCAGTACTTATACAATGCAGTTTCAATATAAGACGGTCTACAAATTGTAGTAACCCTTTATCGTTTCATATATTTTCAACGCGACTTAAATCTCAAATTTTATCTTCATTAAATTTGCATCTGCCTGTATCGTGCATGTAGTTATAAGTAGCAAATTTATATTAGGGGAAATACCCTTTAGTACGTATGTATGTCAATTGTTTATTGTTGAAAATTGTCTTTGTTTTCTGCCAGAAAAGCACATTAAAAATCATAAGTGTGTTAATCTCAAGCTGAGCATTTTATTTTTTGGCCAGTTACATACAATATGTAATGCTTTTTTTTTTTTTTTCATGTAAAAAATTTATTTTTATAGTAATGACCACTTAGGGCACTTTTGTGATATGGTTGAAAACGAAATTAGTGAATTATTTGATGGGGAAATAGATTTAAATGAGGAGGAACTGGTATAATTAATAGATGACGTTGAACCAAATGGTGGGAAAAATTCTGCCGAAGATTCTGATTGCGATGAATCCATTAAAGAATTCAATTTAAAGAAATTAGCAGAAGGATTGAACTTGGCAAGAAAGTTATTTTATGAATAATGATCTCTCAATGGAGCACTCGGGAAAATTCACAAGACAACTGGATATTTGTTTAGCTCCGTATTATGAACTTAATAAAAAATTGCAGCATAGTGGTAAGCAAGGTCTTATTACTGATTTCTTGATAACTAAACCAGCTGAAGTATGCAACGAGAATTATACAAATGATGCCCAAGAGATTTCAAGTGATGACGACGTCAGGTCACTAGTAAATGAAGAACATTATGAAATGTTAGTTTTGAAGAGAGTGATGATGATTAAAATATATACTTTATTTTATTTTGCCTAAAACATTTATGTATTATGTGCAATGAAGTTTATGTACAATTTATAATTTTTTTTAGAATTTTATACTATGTATTTGTTTCGTAGTTTATATGGTTTCTTAACTTACATGAATTACTTGAATTAAATAAAGATATATTTTTTTGGAGTATGTCACTGTTGTTTATATAATTTAAAACAAAACAAAAAAAAAGATTTCGGAACATAACCCTACTTTTTCTATGTGATCTGAGTCTCGCATAACACGACATATCTAACATCCGTGTTATACCAGGGTTACCTGTACTTTTTTCAGGAGTGTTGGTTAGATATAAGATATGTTTTGGTTGACAAGAAATGATATTCTTGTTTTGATCCTTTACCTAAGCATAAGCAAGGTTTGTATGGTGAAATTATCTTCTTGACTAGTGTATAATATTCCATTCACTTCAAATCATTATCTCATGATGCCAAAAACATTATGGGAAGGGTCACTGGTTTCAGACTTTATTGAGGTGAAAAAGTAAAGGGATGTTTGTCATAGGCATAGAATATTTAGTATAGGGGCAAGAGAGCTTGATAGTATTATGAGAAAGAAAAGACAAATATATAGTATGAGAGAGAAAAACAAAGCCATATAAATATATGGCTTTGTTTTTCTTTAATATCACCATGTAGCCAAAAGTTATAATTTTTTTTTCTTTTTCATCAGTCTCATGCAGCTGAACAACCAAAAGACCAATTGAAACTAAAGTCTAAAGATGACATACCCAGGTATCTGTTAGCCTTATCTAAGTTAACCGCCTTGAGTTGGCCTTCTCTGCCTGGGATTGTTCTCCAGTCATCCCTACAAATGACCATAAGATCACATTGAATTAAGATGATGAAACCATTTAAAAAAAACATACATCCAAGGAGATATTTCTATAGCAAAATTAGACAGAATTTTATCTCCCCCTGGTGGATATTGCATAATGTGGGTGGTCTACACCACCTAGCCAAAAATTTGGTATCTCCTAGAATGCTTCTTTCAAAATGCAAAAATCGTCTGACTGAACAATAACATTTCCATAATACAATATTGTGAAGCATTTGAGTGTCATATTGCTGGTTTTCAAATTCTCAAATTCACATTTGTGGTTGTTTTGTTTTTTTCCTAACTTTCCATAAACAATATTTCAACTCATTAATTATAAAAAGCAACTTTTTTATGCATGTTTAGCTGAGCATGCACTGAACCTTCTCTAGTGTAACTATTACTGTACTATGTCGTATATTTTTTTATTATTATTATTGTGACACCTCCAGGGAGTCCAAAGACTCATCGAGGGAGAGTGTGCCAACGGCATCAAATGATTGATCACCTTCCAACTACTAACCACACTCAACTTGCTTAACTTTTTGCTGAGCCATTAGTAGCAGAGGCTCTACCAGTCGACCAACCTTTGCTGGCAAGGTTGCTCAATTGGTAGACACAATCACAACAAAAGCACAAACTTTGAAATACAAGGAACACTGCACATATTTTCTTTTTTTTTTTTTTTTCTATTTCTGTATTTGTGTAAACAAACAATACACTTTGTGAAGATTTTTTTAGGGTTGTATTTATTATGTGTACTGTTATCGTCACTTATCAAATTTCTTTTGATAAGTGACATGTTTTATTGAAGCTTCACGTTTATTTTCTGAATAATCTACCAGATAAGTGTCATTTCACTGATCAGTGTATTATTTTCAACATGGGGCCAAAGAAAACTAAGAAAGAAGAGAAGAAAAATATCACAATAGAAATTAAGAAAGAGATTGTGGAAAAATATAAGAAAGGAGTCAGGCAAAGCAATCTCTGCAATCAGTATGACTTGTCCAAATCCACCATAGCTACAATTGTGAAGAAAGCAGATTTTTATAAGGAACTGGATGTGGCCAAAGGAGTATCTATCGTGTCATCTCAAAGAAATGGAAGAAATGGAAACTTTACTACTTGTCTGGATTAATGACATGCAATTGAAAGGAGGTAGTGTATCTCAAAACGTGATCTGTTTACAAGCTCAAACTATTTACAAAAATCTTTTGCTGAACTTTCTGTCACAACTTTCTGTCTCCACACTCAATCAACGAACACTACAACTAACATCATCATCTACACCAACGCCATCTACCGCCCATCATCACCACTATTATTTTCACAGACAATCACAAACATCCATGCCCACAGTAGGATTTGAACCCACAGCCTTTTGGCTGGAGAGCGGATACCCTGACCACTCAGCCAACCAGGCCGGCCTGGTTGGCCGAGTGATTAGCGTATCTGCTCTCCAGCCAAAAACGCTGCGGGTTCGAATCCTGCCATGGGCATGGATGTTGGTGAAAGTACTAGTGGTGGTAGTCGGCGGTAGATGGCGTTAGTGTTACGTGATGAAGATTGGTGGAGTAGTGAGACGAAGAGTTGTAGAGTAGATGCCCTCCCTCGATGAGTCTTTGGACTCCCTGGAGGTGTGATATAATAACAATAAACTTGCCTTCCACTAGCAAAGACATCGGCGAAGAGTTTAAAGCTAGCAAAGGATGGTTGGAGAAATTCAAGAATAGAACCGGTATCCATAGTGTTATTAGACATGGAGAAAGTGCTAGTGCTGACAAAGAAGCCGCATTAAGGTTCGTGAAGGAATTTCAGAAACTGATGGAGTCAGAAGGTTACAGACCAGAACAAGTTCTACTTTTCTACTCCTAAGAGAATGTTCATCACTAAGGAGGAAATGGCATTTCCAGGACACAAGCTAATGAAAGACAGACTAACTTTGCTTTTTTGTGCCAATGCTAATGGTGACTTGAAGATAAAACCTCTGTTGGTTTACCACTCTGAAAATCCTAGTCTTTAAAAAGCAGAAGTTAACTGGCACAAACTCAGCGTTATGTGGAGAGGTAACAGAAGAGCCTGTTACCTGTCATCCACTCACAGAACAATTCCTCTGTTGAGTGGATGACAAAAGTCTTTGCTCCTACAGTAAAACGATCTACAAGAAAAGGGTTTGCCTGAGAAAGTTCTTCTTATAATGGACAATGCTCCAGCACATCCACCACAGTTGGAAGAAGATTTAGATGAAGAGTTTACTTTCATCAAAATTAAGTTCTTACCTCCTAATACCACACCACTCCTACAACCAATGGATCAATATGTTATTTCCAACTTCAAAAAGCTTTATACCAAAGCTTTTTTCCAAAGATGTTTCGAAGTTATCACCAACACACAATTAACCCTCTGGGAATTCTGGAAGAATCACTTCAATATTCTTCATTGTTTGCATCTTATTAGTTGAGCATGGGAAGATGTTTCTCTGAGAACTCTAAAATCAACCTGGAAAAAGTTATGGCCCGTCTGTGTCTGAGGAACTGCATTGGAAAGACCTGAAAACGAAATTGACATATTAGGTACATTTGTCTCCCTGTGCAAGACCATGCATTTTGAAGTTGATGAAGCAGACGTAGAGGAGCACAATGGTGAGCTGACCACTGAAGAGCTACAGGAGTTAAGAAGAGAGCAGGAAAAAGAAAGGGATGAGGAGGAAAAGCAAAAGTCTTCAGAGGACAAAGAAGACAGCAACAAAAAGGGTGCAATTCCAACAAGTGACGTAAAAAAAATATCTTGCAGCACTGTGACGAATTGGTTAACAAGTGGCATTCAAATCAATGTTTTGTTTCTATAGCCACCAATATCTTCAATGACAGTGTCATTAATCATTTTAGAAGGGTGTTAAAAAAAATGACAGATTCAGTCAACGTTGGATCGGTGTTTTGAACCTCCCTCACCTAATAGACAAAAAGAAGCAACTGATGACAACAAATCAAACTCCTGACAGCCACAAGAAAATTGATTTTTTTTACAATATAATGGAAGATGATTTTCATACTAATCATGTAAAACCAAAGTTTCATAAATAAAAGTGAATATGTAATGGTATACAAAATGCATAGTTATAGTGTAAAAATGCTCCTCCTCACTCCCTCTCCATTTCTTTACATTTTCTTTATTTAGTTGAGAATAGTTTTTTATTTTTTTTAATTTTTGAACTGGAACGGATTATTGATTTCCTATAAGATATAATGGAAAATTGGGTTTCGAGATATGAACTGCGGTCAGGAATGAAAAGTTCATGAGTCGGGGTACCACTGTACTTTATAACCCACTGGGAAAATTTCCTACATAAATCAAATAAGTACCAAGCAATGTTTGCATATGGGAAATCTCATTTCAATGCTGGAATGGAATCAATTCATTATAGTTTAACAGTGGATGTGTAATGGTACATACAAGCTGGATTATTATATTTTAGAATGTAATGTGTGTGTGTGTGTCTTCCAAATTTTGTGTGCTGCATGAGATTCTTGATGAATGATGACCAGACTTGATGTAAAATGATACCTTGATTTTTATTGCATTGAGTAACATTTCTGAATGTTTCTTGAATTTTCTGACAAAGCATTTGTGGTCCATATAAGTCCTTTTTGTAATAATACAGGATGATTTTCATTAGCAATTTTCTCTTCTCTTCCTCTCTGCATCTTTAACATGTTCTGACGTTATTTCTCCAAAGCATCTTGTTTGTCCTACATAACTTGCACTGCATGAAGAGTGGATTTTATGCACCCCTGGTTTTTACTCAGGAGGATGTAAAAATCTTGATATCTTGCATAGTGGGATGAATCTATCTATCTATATATCATGAACTATTTCAGGAATTTTGTATGCTACCATGTTGGAGATATAAGAACCTTTGTGTTCTTGCTTATTTGTCATTGTTGGGAGGTGGGGGTTGCTGGCTCTTGTTCATCTTACACCTATATCCATTTTGAGATAAAATGTCACTGAGATATTTAAGTTCTTAATTAGTCTTTCCTATGTTGCTAGTGATGTTGTATGCTCTTATCTCTTTTAATTATTCATATTTTTTGTGCTGAGTGGTGGTGGTATGTGGCAAGGTGGAATCTTCTGATGTGGCTTCCTGTATACTGAATAACTGAGGTTTTTGAGAAGACATCAGGAAATGTTAGAGTCGTATTGTTTTGTGTGAATACAGGCTGTTCAATAGTGTGTGAATACTCTGTTGAACCTAGTCAGATGATGTTGAATATATCAACCACATAATGTAACCAAGTGTGTATGTATGTATGCTCTATCTCTTTTAATTATTCATATTTTTTGTGCTGGGTGGTGGTGGGATGTGGCATGGAGGAGTCTTCTGGCTTGGCTTTCTGTATATTATGATGGTAGCTTTAAATGGCTTTTTTATCATCATCTTCTTTTCAGCCATTTTCTGTCCATTCCTGGATGAAGACCTCCTCCAGTTCCTTCCACCTTTCTCTGTTCTTGGCAATGGTTGGCCAATTTTTCCCAACGAAATTTGACAATTCATCACCCCATCTTTTAGGACGTCCTCTGCCTCATTTCCCTTCTTTTGGAATCCAGTTCATTAGTATGGTGGTTCATCGCTCATCTTCTCTTCTGGCTAGATGTCTGGCCCATTTTCATTTTAGTCACTTATGGTGAAGAATGATGTCAGTGATGTGAGTCTGACTTCTTATCCAGGTGTTTAGCTTATCTTTTAATGTGATGCCTAGCATCAACCTCTCCATTTTTCTTTGAGTTAATTTATTTGCCAGTGCTTTTGTTAGCTACCAAGTTTCACAACCATATGAGATGACTGAAAGTATACACTGGTTAAATGTCTTCCTTTTTAAACAGGGTGGGACATCATTGTTTTGAAAAATGCTTTTCAATTTTCTGAATGCACTCCAGGCAAGTTGAACTCTCCTATTTATTTCCTTTTGGAGTCCACAGTTTAGATCAATGAGATGACCTAAGTATGTATATGAAGAGACTCTTTCCAAGAAATTGTTTTCTTTGATATGATTTCATAAATAAATTATCTAGAAGTGGTGACAGAGGTGAACCCATCGCAAGACTGTTAAATTCATACTGTTTATCTTAAAACTGGAAGAACATGTTTTCTATGCAATGTTGAAAAGTTGCATGGTGGCATTAAAAAAAGAGTTTGAAATAGTTCTAAAGTTTCCTCTCTGGAGATATTTGTAAACAGATTTCTAACATTGACCTACTCAGTTTTCACTTTTTCTGGTATTACTAACTCCTGACTTACAAACATAAGGAGAGGTTGGAGGTTACTGATGTAAGTAGTTTTGTGAAGATATATATGAGCATACCATTGTCATATATGGAGATATATGACAATGGTATGCTCAGAACTAACAGATGTTTGCATCTGAGTCATTTTTTAATTTCCTCTGGCCAGTTGATGAAGCTTTTGATTAAGTTATTTCTTTTGGGTATTGACTGTCAGAGCTGAGTTTAGTAATTCATAAATGTTATTCGTCTAGTAAATTATTAATTTTAGATGTGCATTCCTCAACATTGTGACATTGCCTTTGTCTTCTTATATAACTACATTGCTGCTGTTAAATTGTTATTTCTGAAGAGCTCTAAATTTATTTTGAAAATATTTTTGGCTGGCCATTTGGCTTTTATTAATATGGATGGTTTTTACAAGTAAATTAGATCTGCTGAATCATTTGGTAATTCTCCCAGTCCATTTTTTATTTTAATAACTATAATGTCTATTTCGGGATATATTAGGGATAAAGGCAAAATTAAAACCTTTTGACAATATATTCATCACTGCATTTGGCAATGTCTGTGAAGAAAGATTAAATATGACTGTTGTGGGATAGACACTTGTCTTGTTTCTCTGTTCTCTGTTTTGCATAACAACTTATTGAATTCCTTCAAGTTGTTGTTTTTTTTTTCTTAGTGCAATTAATAAAGCTTTGTTAGCAGACAATCTGTCTATAGTGTTCCATATGTCTGTGGAAAGTGTGGACAAACAACAGCTTAGAATGTAGGGTAAGCATGCTGAACTGCTTGGATATTTAAAATTTAAAATCTAGTTCTGGGATTTTATGGTGCACAAAAGATACATAAAGCAAAATGCCTTTCAGACCTGTTGTAGAGACACTAGACATTCACCAGCTTTCAATTTCTGCTTACATCTATAACTATTAGCACTGCACTTAGCAAAAACAATCCTTTATATATATATTGCCTGCCTGGTTGGCCGAATGGTTAGTGTATCCACTCTCCAGTCAAAAGGCTGCGGGTTCAAATCCTGCTGTGGGAATGGATGTTTGTGATTGTCTGTAAAAATACTAGTAGTTGTAGTCGGCGGTAGATGGCATTGGTGTAGATGATGAAAGTAGTTGTGGTTTGTTGTAGTTGGTGAATTGAGTGGTGAAGACAGAGAGTTCTAGAGTAGGTACCCTTCCTCGATGAGTCTTTGACTCCTTGGAGGTATCATGTAACAATAATATAATTTATCTGAGAGCTGCTCAACTTTTATTCGCTTTAAAACTTTCTTACATGTTATTCTCTTCAATATGAAATTCAATTTTATCCAATTTTATTCTGCTCAAGACTAAATAGTGATTACTTCCAATTTCAAATCCTCTGTACACTCTGGTGTCCTGCACCAGGGAGAAAACATCACTATCAACAATAACATAGTCAATGAGACTTTTCTTATTCCTTGCATTTTCTCTCCGTGTGAATTTGTGCACATTTTTATGTTAGAACATTGTGTTAGTACCAGTCCATGTCCTGAGCAGAAATCCAACAGCTATTTGCCATTATTATTAGCTTTGCTCTTTTCTCCAAATTTTCCCAAAATATTTTTGTATGTCTGACAATCATTTCCTTCTCTGCTATTTAAATCTCCAACAAGGACCAACTTTTCCTATTTCATTACATCAGTTGCTTTCTCTAAAGCCTCAAAAAATTCCTCCACTTCTACCTTAGTAGAACCTTCTGTGGGACCATAGGCACAAATAAGTCTCATTGTCCAGTTACCCATTCTCATATTTGCCCACATCACTCTACTTGAGATTGCTGCCATTCAAGAAGATTAGCCTCGTATTTAGTGTTGAATACTATGACTACTCCTTTTCCTTGATTGTCATTGCCTGAATATAACGTTTTGTATTTATTGCTCAGAAAGATCTCACCAGTTTTTGTCTTTTTTGTTTCAGTCACCCTTATTATGTCGATCTAGTACTTATCCAATTCCTCAGCTAGCTCCATTTCTTTGCCATTCAGACTTTTTATGTTGATAGTACCGATCTTGAACTCTGGTGGTGTTGAATTGGGGTGGGTTTTAGGATTTGTTCCAGTAGCTGACTTTTCGCTGTTTGCCCTGGTTCCCTGGCAAAAACAACGGAGACCTTGTTTAACCGGGCTACCCAGCTGGCATGAAATTCTGTCATGTTGTACCATCATTTTTTATTTTGGTTTAAGCTAATAAGAATACTATTTGGTCGGTTAAATCTCAAATTGCCAGCCCATTGTCATTCGTTCATTATCCAGGTAGATACCTAACAGGGTGCACCACAAGAAGGTGAGGATTGAACATTAGGTCATAAGCCCTGATCGGTTCTCCACATTCCTTTAAAGGCTATGTGGAGGTCTCCTCTCAGTTATATAGCTTTGACCCTTAAGCACCACTAGCTCTTTACTTTATGCAGATATTATACCTCTGAATAAATCCATTACAAGTCTACAAAATTCCCTGACTAAATTGAATAACTGTTGTAATAAATTTGATATGAAAATCATCAATAAAAAGACAATGAACGTAGGTAGAAATACTGAAAACATCAACTGTATCCCGAATGGTGAACTTAAAGAACAAGTAAAACATTTCAGCTATTTTGGCACAGTTTTTAATAAAGATGGTAAATTAAGTATGGAAATAGTCAACAGAATTATTAAAGCTGGTATGGTAGGAACTCTGCTGATTAAATTTATATATACACCTCCAAATCAAAAAATTAAAATAATCAAAGAAAATACAGGAATACCTTGTATAGCGCGGTTAATTGGTTCCAAGAAGCGTTCACGCTATGCAAAACCGCATTGTTCGAGGTCTGTTTATAAAGATTTTCAATTTAATTTGTTTATTACAAAAATTTAGGATAATAAAAGGTTTAAAAATGAAAAAAAAATATTATTTTTATTACTAAATAACAAATAAAATCCTTTTAAACTGATATAAAAGTTGTAGAAAACAAAACAAATATTGCTTCAATTTTAGCATACAGTAATTTACTTTTTACTAAAGTAGTTTAGTGTTCATCGAACCATCCTTGTCTTCCTTGTCTCTTCAAGTACTAGATCTCTGTAGCATTTGATGGCATTATTGAGACTTTCTCTCACTTTGATGCTTCTTTCCAAATTTGGGTCGGCATTTATGAGAAAGTCGGAAGCTTCGTCGATTTTTCTCACAAAAGTTGAAAGGTCAGCAAAGGAAAATTCTTGAACCATGACATCAGTGGGGTCATCTTCGTCTTCTTCTGCTTCATAGGCTCATTGTTGTTCCAACTCCAAAAGGGGTTTCATCATCCGGATCATTTGAATGAGAATCAATACATTCGTTCACATTGTTACAATCTAAACTTGTAAAGCCAAGATATTTGCCCATCTGCACAATTTCTGTTGAGATTTACTCTTTCTGTGTTGCAAAGGCAACAAAGTCCTTTGAACAATGCGGCAAGATATTATGCCATACGGCTCTCATGTTGCTTTGAGTCACCTCTTGCCAAGATTCATAAATAATTTGAATGGCATCTTTTATCTTAAATTTCTTCCAAAATTCACTCCAAGTCCAAGAATCTTCTTCTGCTGCAGCTTTAATAGCTTGAGCAAAAGTTCGTCCTAAATAGTAAGCCTTCTAAGTGGAGATAACCCCTTGATCCATCGGCTGCAGAATTGATGTTGTGTTTGGAGGGAAAAAATGAATCTTGACATTTTGATCTAAGGCAGTCAGTGAGCCATTACCAAATATGAATTAGCATAATCTAACCTCTATGTACTTTGTAGATTATATAACCATGTAAACCCATAAAAACTTAATATAAATTATAAGAAAACTGTTATTTGCAAACATTCACAAAATTAAAATAATTTTTAATTTGGTTCAAAATATTAGAATAATGTGAAAATAAATGCACAAAATTTACACTCAATCGGAAGAACGTGATAATTAGTACTTTGTTGCATCCCTCTTAGTTTTTATGACTGTTCATAAATGGTTGCACATATTATTTACTAGCAGTTCAGTCTTTTTTTTTTTTTTTTTTTAAATCAAAACCATGCCCATGTGGTCTGCAGAATACGAACAAGTTTATTTTTGTCTGTGGCAACTTCATGAAGACGTTTATTCATAATTCTCCACAAATTCTCGGGGTTTAAATCTGGTGAGTTTGCTGGCCAAGGAATTACTTTGATTGCCCTTTCTTTCAGCCATCTAGTAGTGGTATTGGAAGTGTGACAAGGAGCTGAATCTTACTGAAAAAGGAAATCACCATCACATAAATCGTCCGATGCCAGTAACATAGTGCTCAAGAATTTCTTGGTACGCTTTGGAACTGACTCTTTTCGTACACAATACACTGCCTACCTAGACCCTCTGTGGTCATACAAGCTCATATCATGACAGAGGTTGCAAATTTCACTGAACGTTTCATGCATTCTTTATCAATGCTTATTGCTTAAGATGCCAAACATGTATCCCTTGATGACTATGGGACACACAAAACATACTTTCATCACTAAAAAGTACCTTTTTCCAGTCCTCTTGACCCCCACAACAGTCTTTGTTTACACCATCACACTCTAGCTGCCTTTTGCTTGGAAGTCATAAGTGGCTTTGTCTTAGGCACATGTGATTTAAAATCCAAGTTATGAAGTCGTCTCAATGTCGTAAATTTAGACACATTCACACCTAGTTCTTAGCATCTCCTGTGAAAATACCTTACACTTTGGAAGAAGTTTTCTTCACAATATTCTTCAATCTTCTCTCATCTCTTGATGTTGTTACCTTTCGACAGATATTTCAGTGATTATTTTGAAAACTCCGGTTATTAGAATACTGTCTCAATACTCTACTCACACTTGTTTGAGAACATTTCAATTCCTTAGCTATAAACTGTTGAGTTTGACCTTCTCTGTGTAGAGAGATCATACGAAACTTCTTAGCTTCCAACATGTCATTCATTCAACCCATGTTTCGCAAATGATTAACAGAAATTCACACGCAAATGGTTCTTCACACACGAGTCAGTCCCACTGCTACTAAAATAAATGCTATTTCTATGCTCTCCTCAAAACCAATTGGAAAAATTTGGAGTATTCTAATATTTTGAACATGTTAAAAGTTATTCTGATTTTATATATATGTGTTTACATGGTTATATGATCTACAAAATATGTAGATTTAGATGATGCTAATTCATATTTGGTAATTATTATTTTCTATGCAATAAATTAGAATTGCCAATCATTCAATACATTTTCTTTTATTATTCTAAGTTTTTGATTCAGAGGTGTAGAATAAGAAGGAAGTTAGTTAAAACTAAATGAGCTGTATGCAAGACAGAGTTCAAACCAATTTTAACTTATGGATCTGAGAGCTGGGCTAGAAATAAAACACTTAATTAAACACCGGAAACCTCTGATATGTGAGAGTTCTGAGAAAGATTAGTGGAGTGAATAGATGGCATCATTGGCAGTATCACATCAAAAAGAAAGATATTAGGAAAAAACTTGCTATTGTTAGTATTCAGGAATGTGCTACTAGAGCTAATCTTAGGTGTGTTATGGTCACTTAAACAGAATGGGAGAGGAAAGATTAGCAAAACAAGTGTTCTTTGCCAGGTTGGCTGGAAATAAATCCAGAGTAAGACCAAGATGTAGATGCATTGTTACAGTAAAAAAGTGCCTTAGGAGACAGAAATATAAGTTCTGATGATATTGGAATCTTGACAGATAACAGATTAATTTGAAGGAAAATTCTCAATCAGAAGTTAGTAATGGTGTAGCTTTTTATGTAGTACTATCATAATTATCCCATACACCCCTGAGGGTATATTCAAGAAATTGATAATGATGGTTTAAGAGAGAAATTAGCCAAAACATCAAACTAGCAGTATACAAGATAGTGTTCAAATCAGTTTTAATTTATTCATCTGAGAGTTGTGTTAGAATTAAAGCACTTGATTGAAGACTCAAGACCACTGATATGAAGACTGTCAGAAGAATCAGAGGTGTGAACCCAATATCATATTAAAAATGAAGATTTTAGAAAGGAACTTGACATTGTTAGTATTCAAGAATGTGTCAGCAGAGCTAATCTAAGGTGGTATGGTCATTTAAATAGAATGGGTGAAGAAAGGTTAGCAAAACAGGTGTTTGATGCCAAGATGGCAGGAAAAGAGATGCATAGCAAGACTCAGTTTTAGGTTGCTTGATTCAGTCAGAAGTGCATTAGAAGCACAACTTGTGCTAATAAGTAATAGACTAATTTTGAGGAAAATTGTTGGTAGGAGATTAATAATAATGTAAACTTAATCATATAGTGCTGTCATAGTAATCTGAACACCCCTTGAGGGTACATATCAGGAAATTGATGATGGATTTCCTAAACACATACCAGTCTATGCAAATAGTTCATATCTAATTAATGCAGATTAAAATATAATTACTACTACACCTTTAAAAATTTAAAAATAAAAGCAGTTATAGAATTTTCTTTCATTCTGTATGACTCATATAACTGAAAACAAAAAGTCTCTAACACAACTTGTGTTTCTTTGGAAAGTACGCTTAACACATATTGTGTATCTAACATCTAACATATAGAGAAACCCAAAAAAACAAAGCAAAACAATTTGTTGGGTCCAGTATCCATGGGCCAGTACCACGCAGTGTAGATGGTATTATTATTATTATTATTACGGGCAACTCCAACGAGTCGACAGCCTCATCGAGGGAGGCCCTAACATCATATCAAGAACAACTATTCTTCTTTCACACAGTATCAATCATACCTCACCTTAAACTCATTCACGGTCATAGCACCCACAACAGACTCTGGCAGCTTATTCCACTCATTTACCACTCTCCAAGTAAAGAACCTAGCTCTAACATCCCTGTTAACCACATTTTTGCCCAGCTTCCATGTATGGCCCCTAGTCCTCCCACCACCAGCCCTATTCTCAAAAATATCTTCTGGATTAATCTTATAGAAACCCTTCAGTAATTTGAATGTCTTAATCATATCACCCCTTTTCCACCTATCAACAAATTTTTACAACTCATGAATCTTCAATTTGTTCTCATAAGGTTCATTCCACAGACCTACCACCATCTTGGTCACTTGTCTCTGGATCCTCTCCACCTCCTCCCCATCAAGAAGAAACCTTGGCACCCATTTCTGGGCACAGTAGTCCAGATGGGATCTTATCAGGGCTCGATATAGAGGAACAATAACTTGTTTGTCTCTTCTCGTTAAAGTATTTTTCAGTAGCCAAGTGATTTGATGAGCTGTTTTAGCCACTTTTGCAATGTGCCCCCCTAAACTTCAACTCCCTATCCACCAACACTCCCAAATCCCTGGCCTCATCAATCTCCTAGAGTAGGAGTACAGTTCCACCAATGTGATATACTGCTGCTAATCTTTTCACCCCAAAATGCAAAACCTTACATTTTTTCACATTAAATTAACATCCATTCTCCTTAGTCCAGTCTTCCAAACTATCCAAATCATCCTGCAAAATTTTGACATCCTGAGCATTCACTATTGCTCTACCCAACTTTGCATCATCCACAAACAGATGCACAGTTCCTCTCAGATCCTTTCCTATACTGTTAATGAACAAATTAAACAGTAGCGGTCCAAGAACAGAACCCTGTGCACACCACTAGTCACAGGCCGTCTTTTGGACTCTACTTCTGAATAAACCTCTCTGATATCTCTTTATCAACCACCCTCCTATCCATCTCACCAACCCTATATCCATTTTCATATGCTGCAATTTACTAATTAGAATTCCAGTGTTATCCTGTCAAAGGCTTTAGCAAGGTCCAGTAGAATCACTGTAAACCCATTACCCTTATCCAGTTCAGCCGTCACTGTGTTATAAAACATGAGCAAATTACTGAGGCATGATCTACCCTTCACAAAACCACGTTGTCCCCCATACAGTATCCCATTTTCATCTATCCAATCCTGTATTCTTCTCTTGACTAGTTTCCTGATATGCTAATCGGTCGGTAATTTACAACAGCAGTCTTGGAACCACCTTTATGCAGTGGAACTATTTTCCCCCCTTTCCACCGCATCGGGACTAACCTAGACCCGAGACTCAGATTAAACAGAATGGGCAAGGATACTGACAATTCTTTAGCCACTTCACGTACGACACGAGCTTGTATACCGTCCAATCCTACAGATGTATTGACATTGAAGTTTTGTAATAGACTACTCACCTCCACCTCATTCACCACAATTCTCGTATAAACTTTTGGTTCATTCATTTCTGCAATGTCACCACCTGGATGATATACTCTTGCAAAGTGCTCACGCTGTAATTCAACTATATCAACTGATTCAGTTACCTCCCTACCATCGGCATTCTTTAAAATCATTCTGCCAGATACGTTTTTTCTTCTACTTGCAACATATCGAAAAAACTGTTTAGGATTGTCTTTAGCCTGCATGGCCAATGTTCTTTCGTAATCCTTTTTTTGCTTTTCTTACCACACTCGTTACCCTTCTGGCCTGGGCTTTATACTGTTCATGTGTCTGCTGGTCACCTTTCTCCTTAAATTCCCTCCATAGTTGTTTCTTTTTTTGCAGCTCAAGCTTAATGGTGTTTTTCATCCATTTAACTCCTACTTGATTTATTATTTGGACTCTAATTATACAGTCAGCCATTGCTTCATGCAAACACTTCTTAACTGCCTCCTATGCACTATCAACTTCTAGCCCTTGCAGTTGTACATGCCATGGCACTGAACCAATCAATCTCCTAAGCTTGTCATACTTACCAGCCCGATAATTCCACATGTACCCTGTCTTAATTGTAAATTCCACATCTTTAGTCACCTCCCAAGTCAAGACCCTATGATCGCTCTCACCAATTGGTGGCAACGTGGTCATATTCGTTACAGCCAAATTCTCAGATGCAATTACTAGGTCAAGCACTCTCTGACCCCTAGTATTTTCCATTACATGCTGTCGCAGATAGTTATCCCTTAATAACCGCATAAAATCCAGTTCCTTCCTCCCATTTGTCCTCTCCTCCTTCCAATCAATGTTACCATAGTTGAAATCCCCCATAATAATTACCCTCCTTCCACTCATTTCTTCTATTTGCTTATGCATACTATCTCCACCATCTATTCCATCACCTGGTCTATAGCAGCACCCAACTGTATATTTTGTTCTGCTAGTTTCATTCTCATACCAAATAGCCTGAAATGTGCTCTTATCTCTATCCTGCAGTTCCACTTCTCTGCTCATCCGCTATCATCAATAATACTCCTCCCCCCATTTTATTCTCCCTGTCATTCCTGAACACACCATACCCCTCATATTCAATCCCACTAGCTGTGTCATCTTCTGTCAGCCATGTTTCACTAATGCCAATAATGTGTGGTCTGGAAGTGCCAACCAAGGCCAAAAATTCTTCCTTCTTGTTCCTAATACTTCTGGCATTTGTATACATGAACTGAAGAAGCCGATTTGTCCCATCCCTATTTTGATGCCTTATACTAACTATCCCATTCTGATTTATGGCCTTTCCTACTCTCTTGGGCATATTACACACATTCACACACTCAACTGTCTCCCTAAAATCTGCATATCTACTCCCCCCCCTAATAACTCTAGTTTCCCTGGTTCTGTACATTCACTTCCACCACATTCGACAACACCTTTTCAAGTCTCCACACACCAAATCCATTCAATTGTAATCCATCCATTTTATATAAATCCTTTCACTCATTCCACACATCCACAAATTCCACACCACTCATCAAACATAATTCACGCATAAAGTCATTGGCATTTTTGGCCCTCCTTCTATACTCGTCACTTTCATGCCGTGGCAACAGACTCACCATCCGAACTCTCTCACTCTTCTTTTGCTACCTCAAGCAATTTCTTCTCATCCTCACTCATAGCCTTTTTGTTTCCTTTCAAATCATTTGTACCCGCTACCACTATCAATTCCTTCACCCGCTGTTTCTGCATTCTAATTGACTCACTTACATTCTTTGCAGTCGCACCGGGTTGGTACTATTTTGTTAAACTCTCAACTAACACACCTCTTACTAGGGAATGTCCATGCAACACATGCTCTTTCATTTTGTTTACACTCACTATCATACCCTTATTTTTTCTATCATGCTTTTGCCGATTATTAGTCGGTACGCTTGTTAAAGATTTTTGCCAACGTTCCAGTTGCTGGTTTACTCCATGTATCGCTCCGCATAATAGAGCTATTTTACTCATTGCGTCAGTGTCATCATTCTTATTTTCTGATGATTCATTCAATCGTTCTGTATGCTTAACTTCATTCTCTCTTACAACGCCACTCTCACAGCTATCAGGTACTACCTCAAAAATATCCTCATTCATACCTCGAATATCGCTGTTATCTAGATTCTCACTTTCAACAATGTTATCACTCACACGACCTGAAACAATCTTTAAATCCTCACATTCTTTACACTTTTTGCACACATTCACTCCACAATCGTTGTTTAACCAGACTCCAACCGCTCTCCTCAATGCATACATTTCACAAACGGTACACTGAATCAAGTCTTTTAAGTTAAGATTTTCAGACAAATATGGCGACCTGGATGCCATCTTTGTATTCCTCTTTATGGGAGCCATGTGCACAGATAATCAATATATCAATTTACTATTAAAATACTCAAAAAACATACAAAAATCACCCAGGCACGTTAAAATACTAAAAGTAAACAATACTATGTAAATACTATGCAAATTCATCAATTTTTACTCAAAATATCACTTATCTGGTCAGGAGCTATCCTCAGACACTACATACTATATAGCCCTCTAGTGACTAATTATATATGGTGGCATTGTGGAACATTAACACAGGTGGGAATAATGTTCAAGTTGCAACAGCATTTGAGGAATGCCAATCTTTTTATTAGTCTCACTAATCACAGTTTTTGCTTGACAAATTGATGTCCTTAGCATGCCAAATCACTTCTGTGTAAAATCACTAATTTGGTATGGATGCTTAAATTTTGATTATCACTCATTTTGCTTTTTTATAGGATTTATTCCTATAAAAGGATATATACTCTGCCTATGCATTTCGCCAGCTTCCCACTGGTATTCCTTTGTGCACATCAGTAGGAAACCGGCTTTGACTTTAGGTGGGATTTTAAAGTCTTAGCTGGTTAACACTTTAGGAAATAGTCCTAATTTCAGATTTTCAGTATTGTTAATTTGCATATTTTTTTCATTGCTGAATTAGAAAATAAACCTTGGAATTAATGTAAGAATGTTATTGAAGAAAATATTGTTTATATCAATGCTCTGATGTTGATGCATTCATCACTGATGTTTTTGTAGAAATTAAAAACTCTATTTTGTATACTGCATCTTTCAGTTTGCATACACCTCACATATATATTTTCTCTACTTTACAGAGCTGCTTGATAGATAGCCAAGGCCGTTTTAAAGCCAATGCAGGAAAAGAATTATCAGAGAAAAATGTTTTGTCAGATGGTCAAAATTTGATAATGCAGATGATGGAAAAGTATATTGTACACAGCGAAAAATACATTCATTCCTACCCATATGATTGGCGGACTAAACAGCCTGTTATCATACTAACTAGTTTGCAGTGGTTTCTTGATACTGATGTTATTAAAGAACAAGCAATGGTAAATATCCATATAAAAATGTTTATAATAGATTTTTTATGACTATCCCACTCAAATAGGCTATTGTAGACCTATATCCATTGAGCCATTGGTTTTTTTTGTAAGTAAAAACAGAGGTGCTGGTACTTGTTCTTTGCTACCAAGAATAACTTAAAATGATATGAAAAGAAAACAAACAAAAAAAAATATTTACTGATATTGTTACATCATAGTGTGATAATGTTTTGGGAATAAGCACAGCAAATTAAATATATAACACACAGTTTATTAAGCATAAATTAACTGGTAATTAATTTATGGAATTAACAACGCATATAAAGTATATTAATTAAAGATAACTTTAATGAATCACTTCTATATTTCGGCAATGTCACATTGCCATCTTCAGGAACATAAAGATATGGTATGTGCACTAAGGAACTAACAAAGCAAATGAGGAAGAAAGTAAGAAACTAATTTTGTTCCTAAAGTCCTAATGGTGCCCTCTTGCGGGTTAATTTGGTAGTCTTGGTAGTTGGGCTGAAGTTCTCATATAATGAAAGTCTCCCAAATTTGGGGCAGTTTCATGCACCCAAATTTGTTGAGGTTAGGAACGATTTTTAGAGCTGCTGAAGATTCTTTGAATAATCTTTCGTATTTAAACTTGCTGCGATGGATTATTTTTGTTTTCTTCCAACGAATTTTATGGTGGGTATCTAAGGCATGGTCTGCCAGCCCAGAGTGGCTGTACTGGTGAAACCGGATGTAGTCTTGGTGTTCTGAAATCCTGATATTTGTTGTTCTGCTTGTTTGGCCAAAGTAGGACAATTTGCAGCTGCAAGGAACCTGGTATACACCAGGTAGGTCTAGGGGAAGTGGTTGGTCTTTGGTAGAGCGGATAAGGGATGCCAACTTTTTATATGGTCTGTAACAGGAAGTAAGGTCATATTTTTTGAGGATATTATTTATTTGCCGAGGCAAATAAATCGTCTGACATTCCTAAAATGCTGCCGGGATAACAAAGTGATCCCCAACTGTGTCAAATTGAAGCACCGTTTTACTTCCGAGAAAGCTCTATGCATTTATAACCGCACTAGCTTCGCCCTGTTAAGAGAACAAATTACCGCGACGCGCGTTCTCCTTGCCGACGAAAACAAAACCTTACGGGCGCTAGAGGAAGAGCTTTCTAACACATTCGGCCTTGATCTATGGTCTATACTTCATGACATCTCATGCACATCGGCAAGAAAGGAATTCGAAAAAATACGTAGTCGGCACGTGAAAAAATACGAAAACCTGACAAAGACTTCTACTTCTGTACCCCAGCCACCACTTAACACAGTAGTCAACCTCTCGTCGGCAGTTTTAAAGCCTGAAGCACTCACTGCACTTTCACGTGGTCACAATTTCGCCCTAGCTCCTAAAAGGATACCTGCTGAAGAAATCATGATCCAAATAGAGCGTGGAATTCGCAACCTGCCTAACCATATCGCCAACAACGTGAGACTGGATGTAGTCGGTGTTCTCACTAAAGCCAAACCTCCAAAATCCAACTTATCCAAAAACGAATATACAGCCCTACAAGAATTAAAAAACAACAAAAAAATAGTAATCACCAAAGCTGATAAGGGAAGCACCACTGTGGTACTCAATCAAAAAGACTACAAAGGTAAGCTAAATTCTTTAATACGAGACCGTACTACTTACCTCCCCATTGAATATAATCCGACCAGCTCTCAGATTAGAACTATCCACAGACTCCTTAAGAAAGTCACTTCTTGGCCTGTGGAAATCACCAACAAACTTAAACCTTATAACTCTAGACCCCCCCCGATTATATGGACTCCCAAAAATACATAAACAAAATGTGCCATTGCGTCCCATAGTGGATGGCATTGATTCCCCCACATATAAATTAGCCAAACATTTAGCCAAAACGCTCACACACTACACTGGCAACACACCATCACACATAAAAAACTCGGCCCACTTTAAAGCCAGTATAGAAAACCTCACACTCCAACACACTGACATAATGGTCAGTTTTGACGTCTCCTCCCTATTCACTAATGTCCCACTCAAAGAAACCCTTGAGCTCATCCAAGCCAAATTTCCTCCCGATATCTCAGCCCTATTTCAGTTCACAATGAACTCAGGCTATTTCGTTTGGCAAGGAAAGTTCTACAAACAGAGGGGGACAGACATGTGTTCACCACTTTCCCCACCCTTGGCCAATTTCTTTATGGAGACATTTGAAGAGAAAACCTTAAACTCCGCCCCACAAAAACCCACTATTTGGCTTCGTTATGTGGATGATGTGTTTGCTATTTGGCCACATGGCTCAGACACACTCCACTCCTTCCTAACACACTTAAACAACCAACATCCCAGAGTCCAGTTCACCTTAGAAAAAGAGGAAAACAACACCCTCCCCTTTCTAGACAATTTAATCACCTGCCAGCTTGATGGATCTTTGGTTTTCTCTGTTTACAGAAAACCCACCCACACTGGCAGATACATTCACCAGCAATCCCACCATCCCCCCTCACAACAGTATGGGGTGATAAAAACACTATACTGCTCAGATGACAAGGCCCTGACTATGGAACTAAACCACATCCTCAACACTTTCTTAGCCAATGGCTATAACCCCCAAAAAATCCAAAAATTACTAAAACCTATAAACCACAACCCCCCTCCACAATAAAGACTACAGCAAGTCTTTCACTATCCCCTACATCCAGGGCACCTCTGAAAAAATAACTAATATCTTCAAAAAATATGACCTTACTTCCTGTTACAGACCATATAAAAAGTTGGCATCCCTTATCCGCTCTACCAAAGACCAACCACTTCCCCTAGACCTACCTGGTGTATACCAGGTCCCTTGCAGCTGCAAATTGTCCTACTTTGGCCAAACAGGCAGAACAACAAATATCAGGATTTCAGAACACCAAGACTACATCCGGTTTCACCAGTACAGCCACTCTGCGCTGGCAGACCATGCCTTAGATACCCACCATAAAATTCGTTGGAAGAAAACGAAAATAATCCATCGCAGCAAGTTTAAATACGAAAGATTATTCAAAGAATCTTCAGCAGCTCTAAAAAACGTTCCTAACCTCAACAAATTTGGGTGCATGAAACTGCCCCAAATTTGGGAGACTTTCATTATGAGAACTTCAGCCCAACTGCCAAGACTACCAAATTAGCCCGCAAGAGGGCACCATTAGGACTTTAGGAACAAAATTAGTTTCTTACTTTCTTCCTCATTTGCTTTGTTAGTTCCTTAGTGCACATACCATATCTTTATGTTCCTGAAGATGGCAATGTGACATTGCCGAAATATAGAAGTGATTCATTAAAGTTATCTTTAATTAATATACTTTATATGCGTTGTTAATTCCGTAAATTAATTACCAGTTATGTCTAACCAACGTATAAGTCTTACTACTATAAGCATAAATTAATTCTTTTTATTTATTTTTTTCATATTTAACCCACACACAAAAGATCACTAGACACCTATAGCATATCAGTGCTGTTTGTGGGCAAAAGGATAAGAAGAAAGGAGGAATCTGTTTCTTTATTTATTTTTTAAATAACTGTGTGTTGAGGCTTAAGTGCTGTGAAGAATTCATGTTGGAGGTTTAATGGTCAGCACTGAGAAAGGATTAAAACTAATTTTAATACTTCCAATATTTCGTCTCCGTCACAGAGACATCTTCAGGGATTACAAAAAACTTTTTGTAACAACACACACACAAATACAATATAATAGTAAGTGAAACTAAAGTCCTATCTAGGTGGTGCGCCCTCTATGGACATTTGCAGGTGGCCTAGGATGTAAAGAGGGTCTCTGATAATTAATGTTTCCCAAATTTTGGGAAGTTTAATGCAACCGTATTTGTTTAAATTCGGTTGATTCCTGAGTGCAGATGCAGATTCAAAGAATAGTCTTTCTTTTTTGAATTTACTATGGTGGAGCATGGTGGTTTTTTTCTGGTAGATCCTGTGGGTTGTATCCAAAACATGGTCTGCAAGGTTAGATTGATTATAATCGTGATTGCAGATGTATGACTTGTGTTCTTCTAACCAGATGGTTGCTGATCTACCTATCTGTCCGAAGTAAGCCAGTTTACAGGCACAAGGTATTCTATATACTCCAGGCACTGAGAGAGGAGGGAGCTGGTCTTTGGTGGAACGGATAAGGGTAGCAAGTTTACGGTGGGGCTTAAAAGCTGTATGGAGGTTGTACTTTTTTAATGATCTGGCTATTTTTTTCTGATGTACCACGGATGTAAGGTATGGTGATGGCATTTCTTAAGAGATGGTCAGGGAATGACTTGATTATCAAGTCCTTCCCCATTCACCGACCCACTCCTGTTTATCATTGCTATTTTGGTAAATATCATTGCTGTATTGATTTTTTTTTTTTTATGTCACATCAGATAATCATAAAATACCTAAAATAAAAAATATTTTATGCTAGTTGGACTTTTCTCCTTGGGAATTCTGCATATAATTCTTATATATGTATGTATATATTATTGAGAAAAGTAGAATTGAAATAACATAATAATATTTTTTAGGAATGTTTGAAAGATATCCAGATACATCCTCCAATCCTTAAACAGTACTTTGAGGACATTCTGAAATCTTGTCCACAGTGGTGTATCTCACGCCAGAGAGTCTGGGGTGTTCCTATACCAGTGTTTTATCAAGAACCAAGTAAGAAGCCCATCATCACCAAGTATGATTTCTTATGATATTTTTCTGATGTAATAATCTGATGAATTTTTGACTGTATAATACATGTAGTATATAACTGTGCAGATTTTCATTTTATGGAGCATGCAAAACGGTGTTCATAAAGATTTCCTGTAATTCTTTTCAGTTCATGCTTCTACTTCCTTCACATCCTCCAAAAATAAGGCTGACCTCTGGCTTCAGGCTTCTCCTTCACCTCTTGTATAGACAATAAAGGAAAATCATATCTCACTATGTTCCTGTGATCTTTTAACAGAAAGATATCAGAGAAATCCTCATAAATCATTGATAATGAGATTCCTAGACCAGATAATGACTGCCAGTTGTACCCAAAACTGAACCTGAACTTAACATCCATTCTATATCATCTTTTCAAGCTAGCATAGCATACTTCCATGCCAGCATGAAAGCTAGAATATATTCACAAAAGTCATATATAAAAGTCAGCCATAAATTTGTCCTACTGTACACTCTCTTCTGTCTTCTTGAAAAAAATTGAGAGTCTTCAACAGCAAAATTTTTCATTTCCCCAGTCCTTCCCCATTGATCACCAAAATATGGATTACACCACTATTGTTCCACGTCAGATTTTCAGATCTGATTTCTCTTCTTCCATTGACTTTCAATCTAGTCATTCCTAGAAAAACACACACACATCTGGATCCGCCTCTAAATGTGTTTTTTGGTCAAGGCACTACTTTATTATCATCATCAGCCATTTTCTGTCCACTGTTGGATGAAGACCTCCATTCATTCCTATCTTGAGCTTTTCTATGCCCCTAAGTTCTCATCCTCCCACCATTTCTTTGGTCTTCCTGTAGCTCTCTTTACATCTTTAGGATACCATTCTGATATCAGCTTTGTCCATTTTCAGTTACTTCTTACAAATATGACCTGCCCATTGCCATTTGGATCTTTTAATGGTTGTTACAATGTCTCTCACTCTAGTCTGAGCTTTGATCTAAGTATTGATCTTTCCATCTAGAATGGTAATACTGAGTAATGAATATTTCCATTTTCCTCTGGGTAGTCCTCAACTTGCTCAATTTTTTAGTCCATGTTTCACTTTCATATGTCATGACCAGAAGTATACAACTGTCAAATTTTTTTCTTTTAAGGTTAGGGTACCCCCAAAAAAACATAGTTTTGAGGTAAAAATAAGAAAAAAAATTTTTTTTTTGTTTTTATAAAGTTATATACTAAAGAATATATTCCGTAATTTTCGTACTCAAAAACTTCCTTCATTTTGAGTTATCTTTTGAGATAGTTCAAAACTTCCTACATTTTGAGTTATAGTTATAAACTTTAAATTGATTTTTCTCTGGTTTTTACATTGCAGTTGGTTTTGGCAAGATATCTTAAAAACTATTAGTCCTAGAATATTAATTTTTTTTTTCTAACATAGCTTAATATATCCAGAATATATTGAACTAAAATTATAATCATTGATATATATTTTCATTTTTATTTTTTAAGTTTATTTTTCAAACATGCAAGATTTGTGTAATAATCATTATATGGACAAATTAAATTTCTTTTTAAAGGAACCGATATATGCTCAATAATTTTAGTTTATATTGTTTAATAGACATGATAGAATATCTGTAACAAATTTGAACTAAAAAAAATTATTTGTTTCATAAAAAAGTGACACAAAAAATGCATAATTTTTTAATAAAAATTTGATTTTTTAATTAATTTAATTATTTTTTATATATATAATAATTAAAATAAAATTTAATTAATTTAAATTTTTTTCCAATTTCATGGTACACCCTATCCTTAAGGCATACTGGGATGTTTCCTTTGAGTGCTTCACGGTTTCCAAAGACTTTCCAACCAAGTTGAATTCTGTATATAATTTTTTCTTTACAGTCACTCTCTACTGTGATCTTTTGTTTGAGGTTACTACTTCTTGCTTGTGCAATTTCTAATTCATATAAATCCCATATATCCAGAAGGAGATAATTCGTTCAGCAGATAACTCTCTGTCTCAGACCCACCCCTCTTCATTTGTTTTATTATGTTTCTGTAGGTATTTTCATGGCAGCTACTTCTTCAAACATGTAAAAACACAACAGATGCTGGTCAAAATTCAGTTCAGCTGTAGACTTGTTGAATGAACTTCTCATTTTCAGCTGTAGACTTATTGAACCAACTTCTCATCCTCTTTTATTCCATTTATTTCACATCTTTAGAATAGCGCTCCCATACCATTTTGCTGAATGACTGTGGTCTCTGTATGTTCAAGAAATGCATAGATTTCTTTCTTCACAACCACAGGTCACACTTTTTTTTTTTTTTTTTTGTGGGGTTGGTATATAATTCTCGAATTGTCCCATTTGCAGTTCATTCTATTTGCATAAGAATATTGTGACATACTTAGTGAACCAATTTGTGCAAAATATATCAAATGTCATTTTAACCTCTCTACCGGCCAAGGTGGATGAAATAGTGAGACCAAATTGTGTATCCTATCAATGTTATTCAATAGGTGTTACAGAATTGTATCCAGATTTAGCTGGACGTCTATAGATGTCATGGCTGGTTGGGTGGTTAAGGAAGTAACAGTAATCCTGAAAATTCCTAACAGGTAAAGTCCTATATCTGTAGCCTACATTCATTATCTGGCATCCACAGATAATTTTTATTTATTTGTATGGGTTCCCCCATTCCCCCACCATCCCTTAGGACTGGTTGAGCCCTCCTAATGAGGGATTAAGTATGTATTTTATGTAGAGCCATGTGTGTTCACAGGCTGGTTTGCCTGTTCTGAGGGAAGAAAAACCTGAGTTTCCGGGTGAAATACTCTCTGCCTCCGTATGAGACCGGCTAACTCACCTTTTGTTGAAAGAGACCAAATAAAAGTTCCTCGCATCACGGAAGGAAATCGAACCCAAGTCTTTCCGACCAAAGGGCTTTTATCTATACTTACTGAGCCACGGAGCCTCTTCCAGAGATAATGAATGTAGGACATTGGTTCTCAACTGGTGGTACGTGCTGGGCCATTCAGGGGTACTCGAAAAATAATCAGTAATGGCGAAAAAACAAGTAAAGTAAACAAAATGAAAAACGTTAGTTATGGAACAATAAATATCAGTATTTAAACACAGCCATTTTAAAAACAAGGGGTACAATTTATAGGAATGGGTTTAAAAGGGGTACACAAGTGGAAAAAGGTTGGGAATCACTGGTGTAGGATAAAGATATAGAGTTTCCATTCTTTATCTCGTATAACCTAACAACAATAAACAAGATATGCAAGATTTTAGTACATATGCACCTAACAATTCAGCAAATCAGTGAATCCATTTTGCAGCAGATTGATTCTGTATCATTTTGTTACATTTATTGGTTCTTCATCAATTTGTCATGGTTGTATGGTACCAGTTTAACTGATTAATATATTATTATTATCATTATTTGACACCTCCAGGGAGTCCATAGATCATTGAGGGAAGGCACCTGCTCTACAACTCTGTCTCCACCAACTGACTGCAACTACACCAATGCCATCTACCGCCGACCACCACCACTGGTATTTCCACAGACAATCGTAAACATCCATGCACACGACAGGATTCAAACCTGCAACCTTTTGGCTGGAGAGCGGATACACTAACTACTTGGCCAGCCTGGTTGGCATATTTATTCATTTTGAATTAGGATGCATATCAAATTCATTTTCTGTGTAAGCGTCAAGATTTTCAATAACCTATGTCTTAAATACTATCTCAGCATCATACTCAAGTGGTGTGTGTGTGGGGGGGGTGAATTTAAGTGCTATAAAAACATAGTCCTTTCTTTACCCAAAAGAATGATACTACTTCACTTTTTCTTAGTTTTGCTAATGTTTAATTCAAGGTAATTTTTCTCTTCTTGGACTGACTTTCTATACAACTTATCCTGGCATGTTTATGGATCTCATCTCATCTTCCTTTTTCCCTCTTTTACCTTGTGGCGCCGAGGATTTATTAATCATCAGACCTCAAACTGTTCACAGGATAAGGTGGTCAGCCCTACGCCCCAGTGTACCCTATCTGTAGTGTTGAGTTCTCAAGGCCAGTTTGCCTGCTTTGCAGGATGAAAACCCCAGGATTAACTGGGGAAAAAACCCACGCCCAAGAGTGTCTAACTTGGCTATGGCTGAGGAAGATCCTTCAGCTCCTCACGTCACCAACAGAAATCGAACCTAAGACACTCCTTCCCCCAGGCATATGGTTGCAAAGTGCACAGCCACTAGGCTAACCACGTGGACCTGTTGTTTATGGAGGATGGGAAACTACACTTTAGCCTCCTCATCCTCCATAAAACTGGTATTCTTTTTCATTCAAAACTCTACTTCTCACTTGCTCAAATCCTGACTTTTATAAATTTTAAGTCTGACTCATCTTACAATACTGTTCACACATTTGGGATGGCTGTGCCCAAAAGCCTCACTGTGCAATCTGCTCATCATTAGATCTCTGTCATAGGTTGCTGATGTGTTCACACCATCTGTGCTAATCACTTTATTCTCCCCTTTGCTGACTAATGAATGCTAGCTGTTCATCACCTGTGTCCCCTTTCTTTTTGTAATTGAAGATGCCTATACAGTGGATTGACTGTTGAAGTTTTCAGGTTGCATCTGATTTAATGATACAGGTTGCATATTTTAATTAATTTTGAAGATATCTGGAAAATGAGATTAATTTATACTATTAATATTTCATATTCAAACATTAATTCTGGATTGTCATTATTATAATTCCATATTCTTCTAGGTCTCTGCCTAGAAGGATATGGAATTATACTCATCCCTTGATACCCTTGACCTTAGGCTGAAGTTTTCTCCATAAATGTATCACTCTTGAGAAGAGCGTATTTCTTGGCTATAAATAAAACATTGTATTTATTAGCCTTCTTTATATTTATTTTTATTTATTTATTTTTTTGACTAGAAGTGTGCAATTGTAGTTTCATTGTACCATTGATCCTCACTGCACCAAATGTTTTTTTGTCTCATTTTGCCTTAACTAACAAAATTTTGTTTTCATTCATGTCTTCACAGTTGATTCACAATAGTATATTTAGCTTTTATCAATACATTTTCTAGTTTTAATGCAAAATGCTAATAAATTTTATACAGGCTTCTTCCCACAACATTACTCATATTTTGATCTGATGATTTTTAACAACCAGTTAATGTCAACATTGGACAGAACTGCCCTTCCTCTAAAACACGATAATCACCTTTCACATCTTTTGTTATGCCAGTGACAATATCTTATTCTTATGTGTAAAAAAATGTGCATCTGTTCCTGCAAACGGTATGCTGAAAAATTTAATTTGCTATTGTTTAGAAAGAGTAGATTATTTATTAATTATTAATCACCATTCCTCATTTGTTATGAGATTTTCTCTATAATGATTATTTCTATTTCCAAGTGTTTTTATATATGCACAAGAGTTCAATTCCAATTGGTGCAATGACTTTTAAACTGTTTCTTTCAAAATCCAAAAAAAATCACTGACTCAAGACCAAATACAAAATATACACATTTAATAAAACAAAAACAACATATACACTTCAAATAAAATTACACAACTAACTACAAAATTAACTGGATCCAAGGCCTTTTAAAATAAACTTACACTTTAAAGATCACCCATTCTCTGACTCATTCTATTACTGGTTTGTTTAACATATACTTAATCACTTCTACTAGACTAAACACCTGATTTACACAATAACAAAATGTTCATAGTTTTTTTTGTTAAGGCCTTTTTCTGAAGATATAAGATTCTCTTCTTTTCCATAGAATCCTTTCTCATCACCCTTATGTAGCACACATTATTCCTCCTCACTCTGAAGTAAAGATATTCTGAATTCATTGAAGTATAAGTATAACTCTTATCTCATGCAGTTCGATTTTGTTAATCTTTCTACCAGCAAAAAAGTTTCTTCTACTGCTTTATCTAAGTTGCCAAATTATGTCTCCTTTTCCAGTAGAAATAATAGATAGATCCAGCGTCCTTAAAATAGATGAAATTTTCCAATCAGTGTTTCCTCGAACATTCCTGTAGAATGGCAATTGCAATATTTTCTTTTATTTACCAATACTTATTTACAGTCTTAACTCCTCCAATTTAAAGGCTCACAGTTCTACGATTCCTTTTTCGGAATCTTCTATTAATATTCCTCCCACTGTCACATACAACTAAATAAGCTTCGTAAGAACAAAATTCCTCTGTCTGCCTTCTTAAACTTCCATTATCTCTCTCTCTCTTGTTTTTCCTCCGTTACTTAAATACCGAACGCTCCCTCTCCTTGTCAGCTGTCAATCATGCATCAAATTCCTTGGCGAGCATGCATCAAACTCCTTGGCGAGCATGCGCACTCCATGAAAGTGGCAAGCAAGAATTAGTATAATGGCTGACGTGTCATCTCCATTAGCTTTATGAGAATGTCTTTACAAAACACAGCACTTAATAATTTTAAACCACAATAAAATTTCTGAAAGTAACACGACTATCGAAATCCAGTAAGTACATAATTTTTTTTAATTGCCTCACATTTCATTTTGACAAAATAACATCAGTAATGGGCACATCGCAAGTGCCGACAATACGCATTATGAAACCAAAACTAATAATGTACTAGCACACACCACAACTCGACATCACCAGAGTTAAAGATCGGTACTATCAACATAAGAAGCCTGAATGGCAAAGAAATGGAGCTAGCTGAGGAATTAGATAAGTACCAGATCGACATAATAGGGGTGACTGAAACAAAAAAGACAAAAACTGGTGAGATCTTTCTGAGCAATAAATACAAAATGTTATATTCAGGAAATGACAATCAAGGATACAAAATACGAGGCTAATCTTCTTGAATGGCAGGCAGTCTCAAGCAGAGTGATGTGGGCTAATATCAGAATGGGGAATTGGACAATGAGACTTATTTGTGCCTATGGTCCCACAGAAGGTTCTACTAAGGTAGAAGTGGAGGAATTTTTTGATGCTTTAGAAAAAGCAACTGACACAATGAAAAAGGAAAAGTTGGTCCTTCTTGGGAATCTAAATAGCAGAGTAGGAAATGATTGTCAGACATACAAAAATATTTCGGGAAAATTTGGAGAAAAGAGCAAAGCTAACAATAATGGCAAATACCTGTTGGATTTCTGCTCAGGACATGGACTGGTTATTACTAACACCATGTTCCAACATAAAAATGTGTACAAATTCACATGGAGAGAAGAAGCAAGGAATAAGAAAAGTCTCATTGACTATGTTATTGTTGATAGTGATGTTTTCTCACTGGTGCAGGACACCAGAGTGTACAGAGGATTTGAAATTAGAAGTGATCACTATTTATTCTTGAGCAGGATAAAATTGAATTTCATATTGAAAAGAATAACATGTAAGAAAGTTTTAAAGCGAATAAAAGTTGAGCAGTTCTCAGATGTGAACTGTAGACTAAAATACACAAAGATTATTGAAGAAAAAATGAAAGAGTTTGAGAACAGGAACCAAACCTTGGAGATTCACTGGCAAACCTTGAAAAAAACCCTGATTGATTCAGCTAGAGAGGCATGTGGTGAAGTTGTCTGCAAGGGTAGAAAAATTAGAACTCCATAGTGGACTCAGGAAGTTAAAGAGGCAGTGAAAGAAAAGAAGAAAGAATATCAAAAATTCCTGGCAAATAAGTCAGTTTTTGCTCTTAGGGAATACAGAGACAAATGTAAGAAAGTAAAACTAGCTAAACAAAAGTCATAGGAGGACTTTGGCAAGAACATAGAAAATAAATATCAAGAAGGTGGTAAGATATTCTGGAGGTTGTTGAAGAAGCTTAGAAATGGAGGAAAGAGTGCAGTAAAAGGAGTTTGAGATAATAAAGGTGACATGAAAATGCGAGAAAAAGATATCCTTGAAGTATGAAGTAATTACTTTGAAAAACTGCTAAATGAAACAAGCAGTGGTAGCAGAGTGGTAAAAACACTCAACAGACATACAGTCTGGAATATATATCCATACTTGAAGTAGAAAAAGCCATCAAAGGCTTCAAATGTGGAAAGGCAGCAGGAGTAGATAATATTCGACCAGAAATGCTGAAGTCTGAAGTATGGTGGTATAAAAGTCTTATAGTGGCTGCACTGCATAGTTCAGAAAGCCTGGACAGAGGGACAGATTCCTGATGATTGGAGTAGAGCTCTGATAGTCTCCATATATAAAAAGGGAAATAAAATTGAATGTGAGAATTACAGAGGTATTTCCCTACTGACTGTTCCTGGCAAGATCTATGCCAGTAATACTTGAGAAACAGTTGAGAAGAATTGTGGAAGAAAAGCTTGGTGAAGAACAAGCTGGATTCAGGCCAAATAGAGGCTGTCAGGATCAGATCTTCACTTTACGACAAATAGTTGAGAAAGCATGATAATATAACAAAGATCTGTATTTAAGTTTTGTCGATTTGAAAAAGGCATATGACAAGGTGCGAAGAGAGAAGCTATTCAATATGCTACAGTTATATGGTGTGAATGGGGCATTATATCAAGCAGTACTTAGTCTGTATTTGAGTTGTAAGTCAGCAGTTAGAATTGAAGGAAGTACAGGAAGATGGTTTAATGTTAAATCTGGTGTGAGACAAGGATGTACATTATCCCCTCTGTTATTCATTATCTATATGGATCACATTATGAAGGAAAGTGGTATTAAACATGACTTCAAAATTGGAGATGTTAATGTCAGCTCCTTGCTTTATGCAAACGATGTTATACTTCTAAATAAATCTGCTACGAGTTTGCAAGATTCCCTGACTAAATTGAATAACTGTGGTAATAGATTTGGTATGAAGGTCAGCAATAAAAAGACAAAGACAATGAAAATTGGTAGAATTGTTGAAAATGTCAACTGTGTTGTGAACAGGGAACCTGTGGAAGAAGTAAAACATTTCAGCTAGTTAGGCACAATTTTTAGTGAAGATGGTAAATTAAATAATGAAATAGACAATAGAATCATTAAAGCTGGAAGTCAATTGAATAAATTCATATGGAATAAGAGAGAAATTAGTCTGAACACTAAATTAGCTGTATACAAGACAGTGTTCAAACCAGTTTTAACTTATGGATCTGAGAGCTACACTTGTCCAAAGACTAGAGATTGCAGATATGAGAGTCCTGAGAAAGATTAGAGGCATGAACAGATGGCATCAATGGCAATATCATATTAAAAATGAGGATAATTAGGAAAGAACTTGACATTGTCAGCATCCAGGAATGCGTTAGCAGAGCTAATCTCAGGTGGTATGGTCACTTAAACAGAATGAGCGAGGAAAGATTAGCAAAACAAGTGTTCTCTGCCAGGTTGGCAATAAAAAGACCCAGAGGAAGACCAGGATATAGGTGGATTGATATGATACAAAGTGCCTTAGATGATAGAAATATAAGATCCGATGATGTCGGAGTCTTGACAAGTAACAGACTGATTTGGAGGAAAATTGTAGATAGGAAGTTAATAATGATGTGAATTTTTCATGTTGTACTATCATATCCTGTATACCCCTTGAAGGTATATGTCAGGAATTTGATGATGATGGTTACTTAAACAAAATTAAAGATTACTAGAAGTGTTTAAAAGATCCAGAGGAAGATCATGGTGCAGATGGTTGATCACTTAAGGTGTGTACAAGACAGAGATGATAAGCTGATGAAACCAGGGATCTGACAAATCATAGACCAGTTTGATGTTAATTAAAAATTAGTAATGGAATTTTAACTGATTTTATCTCTTGTAATATCTAAAAATTTATTAAATAAATTAATCTAAGGTGTAATTGTATGTTTAGAACATACATTACTAAACATTAACGTATCTTGTTGGAACAACATGATGAGATTTCATGCCGCTGGGGCATCACATGGTTAAACAAGGCACATATGCTATTTTCATCAGGAAACCGGGATGAACAGTGAAAAGTCAGCTACTAGAACAAACTCCAACTCAACAGCTAGAAGAAGATGAATAAACCCACTGACAGAACAATGGCAGTAGAACATTTTCAGGAGAAGTAAAAAAAAAAGGAATACATATCAATACTCAAGGAAGAAAAGCCATCAAAAACCTGAAATGTGGAAAGGCACCTGGAGTAGATCATATTTGACTTGAATACTTAAATGTGGAAGTATAAAAGGTTTAGAGTGGCTGACAGAACAATGGCAGTAGAACATTTTCAGGAGAAGTAAAAATTGCTTTTAAATTTTTAAATTTTAAACTTTTAAATTTTAAAAAAGAGAAATAAAAATGCTTAATTCTGAGGGCCTGGTCAGAATGTTGAATTCCGGATGATTGGAGTAGAGCTCTCATATTTCCATCTTAAAGGAATAAAGCTAAAATTTGAGAAGTACAGAGGAATTTCTCTGTAATGATCCAGATAAGATTTATGCAAGGCGTACTTGATAAGAAGCTGAAAAAAATTGTGAAAGAGAAATTTGGAGAAGAACAAGCTGTGTTCAGGCCAAATAAAGGTTGTCCAGATCAGATTTTCACTTTACAACAAATAGTTGAGAAATTATTGGAATATGACAAGATATATATATACAGGTAACTCTTGTATAATGCGGATGTTAGGTTCCATAGAAATGCCATGTTATATAAATCGCATTATGCGAGACTCAGTCATATAGAAAAAGTAGGTTTAGGTTCCGAAACCGTTTTTTTTTTTTTTTTTTTAAGATTATATAAAGAATGGCATATCCAACAAAAAAATATTTTTATTTAATTCATGTAAATTAAGAAAACATAAATTATGAAACAAAATACATAATGTACACTTATAAAAATATAAATTTTGTGTAAACTTCATTGCCCATAATGCATAAATGTTTTAGGCAAAATAAAGTAAAGTGCATATTTTAATTGTCATCACACTCTTCAAAACTAACAGTTCGTATATGTTCTTTATTTACGAGTGGCCAGACGTCGTCATCACTTGAAATCTCTTGGGCATCATTAGTATAATTCTCATTGCATACTTCAGCTGGTTGAGTTATGAAGTAGTCAGTAATAAGACCTTTCTTACCACTATACTGCAATTTTTTATTAAGTTCATAATACGGAGCTAAACAAATATCCAATTGTCTCGTGAATTTTCCGGAGCGCTCCATTGAGAGATCATTATCCATAAAATAACTTTCTTACCAAGTCCAATCCTTCTGCTAATTTCATTAAACTAAATTCTTTAACGGATTCATCGCAATCAGAATCTTCAGCAGAACTGTCCTTCTTTCGACATCATCTATTAATTGTACCAGTTCCTCATTTAAATCTATTTCCCCATCATTTAATTCACTAATTTCGTTTTCAACCATATTGCAAAAGAGTTCTAAGTGGCCATTACTATAAAAATAAATTTTTCACATAAAAAAGCATTATATATTGTATGTAACTCACCAAAAAAATAGTGCTCAGCTTGAGATTAACACATTTATGAAAAAAAATCATAGCTTGCTATGAAGAAATTTTGCATAACAAGAAGAAGACATTATGCCGTCAGACGAATCTATTTGATTTTATGAAACCATCGACATCGAAATAACTTTCTTTTTTTTATGTACGAAAAACTACAATTATGATTATATTTCTTAAAAAATATAGGTGTTTTTGTAAACCTTTGGTCCCAATTGTATGTTTGTATATATAAATTACATGCAAAATTATATCCCGAGTTACACGAATTCGACTTACGTGCTTTTTGTTGGTCCCACCTACTGCGTAACTTCGGGGTTTTACCGTATATAAAAATAAGAAATTAGAGAGAAACAACGACGTAACAATATATACTGATTTTTCTTGATTTTTTTTTTTAAACTATATTTATACTGATATTCAGTTTTAATTTTCAGACCCATTATAGACCATATTTGTCAGCTGATTATTTCTCATGGGACTGACTGTTGGTGGTCATTACCTAAAGAACAGCTCCTTCCATCACATGTCCTACAGCAGGTAATTTTTCTTAATTTCCACTGTGTCATCCATATTGAATAATTCTTAGTATTTTATTATACATTACCTACACAAATTAATTCTTAGTGGTATTATATGAATAAAACCATTTTAGAAATTAAATTTGCATAAGGCTGTCTTATATGCTAGTTACTGATTTTTAAAATTTGAATATGTGCACATTTCCACATGAAATTGTAATATGGCTTTTTGATTGGAAAGACTTGGGTCCATATCCCATCTTCAGTGTGTAGAATCTTTATAAGGAGAGGAGTTTTTCAAGTGAAGGTAGGTTAGCCAGTTTCATATGGAGTTTGCAGGGTTTTTCTTACCTCCATATGAAACAGGAATGAAAATTCTTGAAACTCAGGTTTTTCATCCTGCAAAACAGGGAACCTGACCAGAACATATTCAGTTAGCAGATACTCAGATAGGATGAACCACCTTATGGAACATTAAGTAGGTTTCTGAGGTACCAAGTTACTTGGCTGTAATAGACCATTAAACCTAACTTGTAAGAGTAAGATGAGAAAGATATATAACATGCATGCCATGCCATGCATATTTAAAAGGATATTGGGAATGTGTGATAGTTGTGAAATATTTAAACAAATTGTTTTTGTGAATGAATATTAGGTGATCCTTAATGCAGATTTCATTTATGAGAATGGAGGCTGGAAGGGAAGAATAACCTACACAATCAAAGAAAATGTTTATTTGCAGAATGAATATCTTTGAAATAACGATTAAGAATTCAGATTTGGTAATGGAGAATTCTTTTATTATTTTGCAATTAAGAAGAATCAAATCCTATTATCCTTTCATAATGATTTTTGGAGTATTACTTCAGTTGGTAGAGATCAGAAGGAATTGCACCCACAGGTCATATGGAATTATTTAATGAACGCTGTAGGATTTTTCTTGCTTGTGAAACTAATTTTGTTAAAAACTCGAGGGGAGAGAAGAATACTAGAGGACTGGAATTTACTGAACTGGAAGAAAGAGTTAAGTAAACTGGTTTTCAAGAATACAGTGAGCTGAATGACATATATTGTTAAAAGGCATGAGTAAAGAGGTCATGACATCTTCTGAATTTGAGTATTTAATGAGAGTTTTGTAACAAGAAAGATAAAGGAATGGCAAGAGGCTGAAAATAGTCCATTATTCCTAAACAGAGCTTTAGAATTACATATTGATTGGTTATATTATAAATTAAAGATGCGAAAAAATTATATTCTTGGTTTAATCCTTCATCCAAGTGTAAGGAAACAGTTTGTGCCTGAAATATTTTCAGGACAGGGCAATTCGTATATAGAGGCTAATGACGTCACATCACTTGCCTTAGTATCCCATAATGCACATATCCATAAGGATGTGCTTTGCATCATGGGATACTAAGGCAAGTGATGTGAAGTCATTAGCCTCTATATATGAGTTCCCCTGTCCTGAAAATATTTCAGGCACAAACTGTTTCCTTACACTTGGATTAAACCAAGAATATAATTTCTTGGCATCTTTAATTTACATCTCATAAGTACTTAGCCAGCCTCCTGATTTTCTCCCTTATTTTTATATATAAACAGAACTGCTTTAAATCTAATTTTAAGGGTGCATTTTACACCTCAAAACTAACAAACAAACAAAAAAAAAAAAAAAAAAAAAGGTCTCAATAAATATCATCTGGAGAAAACTTGGAATTTCTGAGATACAGCCCTTCGTAGTGGCAAAGAGCTGTAATATGAACACTGACAAATTGCAATGCAGATAGAAAGCAAAATGTCAGGAACTGGTGTGAATCCCTTAATAGCATGATGAATGTAGGTGTTTGAAATGAACTGTGTTGCTAGTCACACCACCGCTGACACATCTGAGACAACCTCATGCACTTGGTAGTTCCTGGTTGTTATAAGTGTGGTCTGATGGTTGTGTATACATGATCAAGATAATAATCTGTAGGATTTAAGTCATGTGACTGAGGAGGCCATGTAATTCGTTCCTACTTTGACCAGTCCATCTTTCAGAAAATCCTTGGGCCTCATGATAAAGTAAATGTTGATATTTTCTTCCACAATAAAAGTGCATATCAACCACTTCAATAAATGTGAACTCTTCATCCATTGTAAAACATCAGCATATGATTTAGAAACACTGAAAGAAATAGCAGCTGTCACTTGCTGAGGGTGAATCTGTTACACTGAACGTAAACTCCAAGCACATTTTGCATGTGATTCTGTTTGTTTACAGTCACATGATTGGTTGAGTTGCATCCATCTGCTTTGTATGTTGATATTGTTCATCTTGTAACTACAAAGGCCTCTTTGTCAGAAATGTGAAATTCCATGGTGTAGTATGCCTTTAAAGTTTAGAGTGGAGTATTGCATCACTCCATTCATCTCCTGTCTATATATAAATACTACAGTTATCTCTATAAATCCTGTGATATTCTTTCATCCCTAATGTGAGCAGCACATTGGGGATGAAACATGAAGTCCTAGATAAGGTGATTTCCTAATCCTCACTAGTATTTATTTTTATATCAACCACTTCAATAAATGTTGTGGGTATATTCCATGGTTGATTTTGCTGTGATGTAGATTTGAAGTGCAAGTTTCTTTAGTAAACCCTACTTTGTCTTAAAATATTCTTTTGCAGGGGGGGGGGGGGGGAGTTAGGTAGAAAGCAGCTCATCTAGTTTGAAACTAGAATCAAACCTATAATGATCTTTCTTCTCCAAATCTAGTATCATGGAAATTGTTTCAGGTTTATGGAAATTTCTTTGACTTTGTAGCAAGGAATGCACTTTTGACTTACTCAGAATTATCAAATTGTTTTAAATCAAGCTAGTAAATTTGGAATAATCTAATATTTAAAGATCTCGAAAATATCAAACCAGGAATTTTTTTCTCGACCAGGTTTGTCAGTTTTTACATATATGATCCAACAATATGGGTAATATCCAGATTAAAAAAAAACTACAATTTTCTTACAGTGCGGCACTCAGATCACCGGAAATGCTTAGAATAGGCTGAGAATTTTATTGACTAATAGCGCAAAGAAAATTTTTCATTTTATGAATATTTAATGAAAAGCATAGCAAAACCTTATTGATTCCAGAATTGAAGATCATTTCTTCATTCTGGAATTGCTGATTTGTACCACTTTTTCATTAACGAGTTGATTCAGATGTTGCGTTCCATTTCTGAATCAACATTTGATACAAGAATGTTACGAAATGCAGATCTTCGTTTATTGACAGTATGTGAAAAATTTATCTTTTCAGGTTTTGATGCATTCTCAAGCCGTTGTGAATTGCATTGATGATAATGATGTAATAGCTCAAATTTAGTGTCCAGAGATAATCCTAAACAGTTATAGCAAGATTATCTTCATGTGAACTAACAGCTGATCATGGAAATTGAATCAAAATGAATAGATTAGCACTAGTGAACTTCATCTAGACGATACTCACCAATTTGCTAAATCTCACTTTTAGCAAATTTAAACCTTTCATTCAGTAAACATCTTCGCCACCTGGCGGTCTATTAATTTCTACTGACATATTTTTAATATCAGCTATTGTTCTGGTCCTGTTTTGAGCAGAAATGTTGATATTTCTTTGAAGCATGTGTCAGAATAATTTTTTAATTTATGATAATCAATAGTTTCAGTTTTATTATTGAAAAATTATGAATTACCTGATACAAGTACGTATGTGTTTCGTAGGTGTCCAACTTTTTTCTTTTCTTTTCTTTTTTTTTTTTAAGAGAGAGGTTACTCACCTATTCAATCTGCAAATATTTCAGATTATAATTCATTTCAAACCTTTCATAAGATAATTGAAAATGTAAATCACTTGGGAGCATGTACTTATACATTTTTAGTGTAAAATTGTAGTAAAAGTACAACTACTTCAAATATGACATGTATCTAAACTAGTAGAAAATGTATTTTTCAAATGTAGTTTCTTCTTCTTCATTGTACTGCAAGATAATAGCAAATAATAATGAGAAAAATATGATGTATTTTCTTTTTCATTGAGTGATCATTTCAGAATGAAATGTTATTTAAAATATTTCTTTCTTTCTTTCGTTGGATTTTCATATGAAAAATTATTTTTGCTAAATCTCGCTTTTAGCAGATTTAAACCTTCCATTCAGTAAACATCTTCACCACCTGGAGGTCTACTAATTTCTGCCAGTAGAATTCTACAAATTTCTGCCAACAGATTTCTACTGGCTGATGAAACGTGTCAGAATAATTTTTTAATTTATGATAATCAATAGTTTCAGTTTTATTATTGAAAAATTATGAATTACCTGATACAAGTGCATATGTGTTTCATATGCACTTGTATTATTAATGTAATTGTTTAATATTGCATTAGTTGTATTTGTTTCATAATTGTTTGTTTCAATTCATAATGCACGAATCTTGGACATGGAGAGGAAGGGTGGGGAGAACTTAGCTTCAAATACTGCAGATAACATACATTATTATTATATAATACTGCAAGCAAAAAAAGGGGGAAGAATTCTGCAATAGACTAGATCCAGTGTGAGCTTCATATACTAGAAGACAGAAGAAAACTCTCCACAGTTAAATTCACTAACAAAATCAGGAGCCACCAACAGGATCACATCTCACTCATGACTTTTGATGCCTGGACAAGAAAATCTAGACTAAAGAGATCATCTGCGTTATAATATGATCATGAAATTAGAAAACAGATTGACTTAGAGCATCTATCCATTAAAATAAGCAAAGAGCCATTCTTTTCCACTATTCCACCAAAAAACATAATGATAACTTAAATCTCCTCGAACCTTGTTCAAAAAAGGATTCACAGCAAGAAAATAAAAGAAAAGGACTTGACACTATACATCACTTAAATAATCTAAACCATGTCATTTGCCTATACTGATGGATCATTTGATGAAACTCAACCAAGGAGGTACAGGGGTTTTTCTAACTTTACTTGGAGGCAACGAAATGCAAATCAAAACCATAGCTGGCAAAATAGCTTCAAACTTCACTTGTGAATTAGCAGCCATACAAACAGCTCTTAAATTCTATCTCTCAAATCTAGTAATAAACATTACAGAAGGAATAACCGTCTACAGTGACTCAAAATCTGCACTTGGGTCATTAAAAAATGGAATCTCACACAGCCCATGTAAATATTGAAGGCAATGAAAGAGCTGATAGACTAGCCAAAGAAGCAAGACATTTACCTCAAAAATTACATCCACTATCACTAACTGATGTTAACTCTGTCGCCAAAATAAGATTGGCAAAACAAGCATTCAAGAAGAATGAAATCAGTGAAATTAATGAAAATAGAGAAATAACCTATTAGCACTACTGCCCTGAACCGAGATGGTAGTGCTAATAGGGCATTACCGAACACTGTAACTGGTCATGTCATCATTCAATGGTCATACAGCATCGTATGTCATGCTGGTTACCAAGGAATGCATTCAGGTTTTAGGCAGAGGGACTCGTTCGAAAAATATACTACAGTCTCCCTTAGACACCATTCCTCAGCACTCTGCTAGAAGAAACACCAACCACCGCTACCTGTTTGGGGAGGTGTTTAGGGGCAGCGCAAAGAAATGGTTCTGCAAAAGGATGGAAATGACAACGGCACCAGGCTATGGCTTTAGGCAACTGGAACATCTTTACTCTGACAGGGAAGAAGAAGGAACTGGTTGAGGAGGCCAAGCGCTACCAACTAGATTTAGTCGGGCTTTCTTCGACCAAGAGGAGAGGCTCTGGAACTATCGACCTGGATGAGGGGGTGGAAGCTCTACTACTATGGTGTGAGCCCGACAATATCTGCTCAGCCAGGTGTGGGGATATTCACAAGGCCACGGCTGTCAAACTGTGTTGCTGAATGCATACCATTGGGGGGGAACGGATATGTGTGTTAAGGCTCCTTATGAAAAACCACAACTTAGCTGTGGTTCAAGCCTATGCACCTAATCTGAGTCAGAATACTCTGTCTTCTTAGAGGAAGTGGATGCTGCTTTTGACAGAGTGGCAGACATAGAATCAGTCCTGCTAATGGGTGACTTCAATGCACATATTGGAACAGATAACCAGACATGGAGGAGTGTGGTTGGGAGAAACAGAGACCCTGACTTTAATGCGAATGGGTTGAAATTATTGGACTTCTGCTGTACAAACAGCTTGTCCATAATGAATACCTTCTTCCAGCACTGAGAAGTCCATAAGTATACTTGATACAGGGATACACTTGGAAAAAGGTCTCTGATTGGCTTCTTTATAGTCTTAGCAGACCTATTTTCCTCAGTGTTGGACATTCGTGTGAGAAGAAGGGCAGAACTGTCAACTGACCACCACCTTGTTGTGTGCACACTATGGCTTCAGAAACCAGATGTTACATCAATGCTGGTAGGCGTAAGCAGCTATATCGCATGAAATGGGAAGCATTGGAAAATGAGGCTGAGGAAGAATTTTGCAGATAACATCCCCTCCAGGTTCAAAGATATTCCCAAACATACTGCAGATGTTGAGGAGTAGTGAAAGCTGTTCAGAACAGCTGTCACTGCTTCTGCACTCTCATGCTGTGGCAGAAAGCAGCTTGTCGTGGCAACTGGCTGTGAGAAAAGGACACCTTGTGGAACCAAGAAGTCCAAAAAACTGTCCGGGCAAAAAAGAAATCCTACCTAACATGGCTTAGGGTCAGGTCACCTGAGATGGGTTTTGCGGTATGCTGAGGCAGTAAAGACAACAAAGCAGAAGGCTTGGGAATCCTTTGGAGAAAGATTAGATTCATCCTATGCAAATGCAAAGAAAGTATTCTGGCAGACCATCCGCTGCCTTCAAGGGAGGAAATCATGCACAGCAAGCAATTAAGGCCTTGCTGTGCATGATCCTTGAATTTGATTCATGATTCTTGTCTTGGATGTCCTCAGTTAGCACAGTAGCTGGGGACATCCAAGAGGTGCATATCAGGGCGATGACTAGTCTCACAGCAGAAGAGGTCCATTTAGCAATAAAATCGCTAAAATTGGCAGTGATGCTGGAGATGAAATTTAGCTCGAAATGCTAGAAGCCTTAAATCGAGATGGTGTTCTCTGGCTGACTCGAGTGTGTCAGGCTTCTTGGATATTTGGGCAAGCACCAAAGCAGTGGCAGACGGGCATAATAATACCATTCCTCAAGAAGGAAGACCAGAGAGATTGCAATATCTATCATGGCATCTCTGCTCAGCCTGCCTGGGAAAGTATATGCTAACTGCTTGGAAAGAAGGTTCAGGAGCATAGTCGAGTCAAAGATCCAGGAAGAACAATGTAGCTTTCATCCTGATAGAAGCACAACTGACCAAATCTTCACTTTAAGGCAAGTCTTTGAGAAATCTTGGGAATATGCCAAGAATGTCTACACATGTTTTGGACTTGGAGAAGGCATATGACCGGGATCCTCACGTTAAGCTTTGGCAAGTAGTACAGGAGTATGGAGTGGATGGCCAACTATTAGCTGCCATAAAGTCCCTGTATGAATGCCTGGAGTTTTGTGTCAGGGTAAACAGTACAAAGTCTGAATCTTTCACAGTCCCGTTGGCCTCCGCCAAGGGTATGTTCTGTCACCCATCCTTTTCATAATATTTATGGACTGGATTGATAGGCACAGCTGAGGCAGTGAGTGTGTCAGAATTGGAAGTTTCTTTAGTAAACCCTACTTTGTCTTAAAATATTCTTTTGCAGGGGGGGGGGGTAGGTAGAAAGCAGACATCCAAAAAAGCATTGGATGTCTGCTTTTTGCAGGTGACCTAATTCTGCTCAGCTCTTCCACAGATGATCTCGAGCGGACCCTGGATAGATTTGTAGCTGTTTGTGCAGAAGCCGGGATGAAGATCAGTGTGGCCAAAACGGAAACATTTATGGTTTCATGACAACCACCCCAGTGCACTCTACATGTGAGTGGAGTCCCACTGAGGCAGGTGGAGAAGTTTAAATACTTTGGGTATTTAAACTTCTTTATTCACAAGTGATGGAAAATGTGACGTAGTGCTAGATACTTGAATTGGCTCAGCAAGCGCAATATTGCAGGAGCTTGGCCATTCGGTAGTATTGAAGCAGGAGTTAAGCCAGAAGGCAAAGCTGACTGTCTTCAATACAATCTATGGTCATGAGAGCTGGCTAATGACCGAAAGAATGTGGACACAAATCCAAGCGGCTGAAATGAGGTTCTTTCGAGGGGTTGCGGGGCTGACAGAACTCAACAGAGTCAGAAGCTCTGCAATTCAGGAAACCCCTCAATACTCAACCGCTACTTCTCCATGTTGAGAGATCACGGTTGCGATGGTATGGACACCTGATCAAAATGCCACAAGAGAGAGGCTCCCCAGCAGGCCCTCTTTGCCAAGCCCGATGGTAGGAGGCCACGTGGAAGGCCAAGGACTCGCTGGATAGATTATATCCAAAACCTTGGGTGGACACGTCTGAGATTCCCACCAAAATACCTGATCTTGGTGGCGGAGGATTGTGATCATTGGAAGTCCCTCTTGCAGCTGCTGCCTCCACAACCCAATTAGGAAAGGTGGGCCTTGAAGATGAATGGATGGACTGATTGCAAAGTTTCATGAAAATAATTGATTATAAATAAATAATTATCTTCAATAAAGATTTTTGTGAACAAAAAAACTGAATGGTCATCCAATCATAATTAGGCAATATTACAAAAAAAAAAAAAAAAAACTTGCATTTCTTTTTCTAGGTTAATACAAGATTTACTTGCAATAATTATTAGCAACATCTTCTCTCACCCCATACCCCGGATGAAAAAATACTTTAGAATAGAAATTTTTCTTATTTTGCCCTGCCATTAATAATAAACTATAATTTTATGATAAAAGGACTAGAAATATAAAAAAATATATTGTATGCATTTAGTCTGTATGTCTATTTTAAATTACAGCTAAATTGCATATACTGCAAGGAACTATGCATTTCGTGCTTCCTAGTAGTGCTGGCTTATTATGAAACCGTTATTTCATGCAAAAGTAATTTTGTTCTTGAAAATCTTTATTGAAGATAAATTTAATGGTCATCTAACTGTAATTAGGCAATATTAAAAAAAAAATAATTATGACATTACTTTTTCTAGGCTGATGCAAGATGATTGCAATAATTGATGGTAACCATTTTTTTCATATATGTTGATGGTGTTTTCTTTTTTTTTTCTCCTCCAACCCAGATAAAAAAAAATATTTCAGAAAGAACTGTTGTTTTGTCCTGTGATTAATAACAAACCATGATTACATGATAAACGATTAGAAATGTAAAATTATACTGTGTGCATATACAGTAAGGCAGTGGTTCCCAACCTTTTTTCACTTGTGTACCCCTTGGTAGCCCATATCCATAAATTGTACCCTTCATATTAGCAAAATATTTGTAATAATATAGTTGCTGTTATTTCAAATTTATATGCTGTAACTGTAAATAAATAGCCCAATAATGGGATTAAAAATCAGTGGAATAATAAGATAAACAGACAGTGCACATATATTTACATTCAAAACTCAAAAGATACAATGAATTCAAGTAAATAGATCACAGATTACATTAAAAAACTACATTACATTAATTGATAATACATTATATTTGTTACTTTAATATATTAATAATTGAAGACTTTAATATGTTTTGAAATAATATTTATAAAACACACAACTAATGTTCAGTGCGATCCTTGACTTTGTTTTGAGGCACATATTTTTTGAAATCAGGTTCAACTAATGTAAGATACAGTTTTAAATCTGGAACTGCATTCAGCTTACTATGGTATATATTTTTTATAAAGTTATAAGGAGAAGAGAAAGCCTTCTCCACAGCTCTGTATTTGTAAATCGCAACAGAAACTTAAGTGCCTTGTCAGAAAGCTGTTCACATTCTTTGCTGATGTCTGCCCAAAAGTTAATAAGGGATTATTTTAGGCTTACACGGTGATCCGAATGCATTTTTGAAAAATTATGGAGACAACTACTGTGTTTGAATAAAAACTTTAGTTTAATATAACTAAAATCTACATTCGACGTTTCGACCTTTATGTCAAGGTCATCTTTTGGAGCATACAACTATACACAGGAAACAAGCTACACTACAATCAAACTGGTTTGTTAAAGACACTGACCAACCGCTACAACAATTGTTGGCCTGACCTCTGGTGGGGTGTGTGTGGGGGGAATTATACATCAACGCTAGAGTCCTATTATTATCTGTTGGTCGTAGAAATACATTGGGTACAACAACAAGTATCTATATATATATATATATATTAACATCATGTACACATTCCAGCCAGTTGGTATGGAATGGTTTCTAATACTAGCTGTAGATTGGCTAGAGTCCTGACTTATGCTGGATCTTACATATTAGGTAGGCTGAATGTGTGCCATCCAGATCCTTGGAATATTCATACCGTCTTTGTTGTTGATATTTGGGTGGCTTATCAGGATTTCGCAGGCTTCCTTAAATTTCCTTTCGTACCAGGTTTTTGTGCAGTGTAAAGAGCAGGTGCTTTTCCAGTTGATTTGGTGTAAGGTGTTGAGTGAGTGGTCTGAGAGGCCTGCTTCACCATAATGGTTATATTTAATGTGTCTAATGTGTTCTTTCTTGCGTATAGGGATTGTCTGTCCTGTTTCACCAACGTACGGTAAGTTACAGGTGCAGCGGATGCAATAGACTCCAGGATGTGCTAATGGGAGGAGAGGATCCTTAGAGGAGTTGAATATGGTTTTAAGTTTAGTGGATAGTTTAAAGGCAGCATTGAGGTTATAATGTTGTAGGATTCTGTTGATTTTTTCTGATAACCCTTTATTGTATGGGATGGCTATGGTTTTACTGTAATCTAGATTTGTTTTTGTTGTAGTTTAATGGAGTATTTTATTAACAGTATTTTTGTTATAATAAGGGATTTTTCTTTGAATTCAGTTTAAAATAGTATCAGTCAAAAGTTTGATCAATTTCTCTTTTTCCTTGATTGATAATCTGGTAGCTTGGAAGTATTCTTCTTTAAAGGGATTTGCAATCCAGTTGCTCTCTTCTCCAGGTATTTCTCGATAGATGATTTTAGTCTTTTCAAGTGTTCAGTTATTTTCTCGCTCATTTCCTGGGAGAGCTGTAACTTGTTCTCAGATAGATAATTGTGTAAAATTTCAAATACCTCAGGTTGGCCTTTTCAATATATGACCTCCAAAAATCTAATATTTTAATCATTGATCCAATTTTGTTTGAAACTTTGAAGATCATTATCGAACTATTCTGAACTGCTTGTTTATGTGTAAAAAAATATCTGAGAAGTATGCAAGAGCCTTAAGTCAATCACAGTCATGTAACTTGGAAGTAAGTTGGAAAGGATTGTCTACAAAAAAAAAAAAAAAGTCTGGACCTCATGTCTAAGTTTGAACAGCCCAGTAAGGACTTTACCACGAGGTATAAAGGAGCAGGATAGAATGAAGACTCATCTCTTCACACAGTGTTTTGAAAATCCTCAAGTTTGTTGAAACCAGATTAACAGCTTTATCAAGAACGACTTTCAATTCACCAGGGAAGTGCTTAGTTGCTAGGCTTTGCCTGTGGATGCAGCAGTGACTCCAGGTAATATTGAGGGCTACTTTCATGACTTGATTTGAAGACCAGATTAAAAACCTGACCTAGACTTGCCTCCATTAGTGTATAGCCTGCAGCAATTAGACCAGTTAACCTTTTCTTTGAAATAACAATCAATAACATTAAATACATCTTCAGCTTCATTGCCTTTCAAATACTTTGCAATAACAAGCAAAACAGCAAAATAAGCAACGTCTGTGCTTTTGTCAACTTGAATTGCAAAGAATTTATTATTTTCAGTTCTACCTATTACTACTGCCTCAACATCAGCAGACATATCTTGAATTCTCCGAGATATTATTTTGTTTGAAAGAGGGATGGTGTTCATTTTCCTCACATGTTCTTCTCCAAGTATACACAGAATGACATCTTACACAAGGAGAAATTAAATTCTCGGTTATAGTATGATTCTTATCACATATAGCAATACGACAACTAATATGACAGGAGGCACCAAGCACATTTTTGTTATCTTTGTTAGCTAATGACAAGAACAATGTCATTCTCTGATATTTCTCTAGGCAGTGAAAAAAACTGTATTTCTTGTTTGTATAAACAAGGAATGCAGTTTTTTTTGCACCTTACTATACCTTTAATCAGGCTTTGACAGATATACTCACCCACTCACCTGGGGTGAGTTGATTTTGCTAGCTGGTGAGTAGCTGCAGAATGAACAAAATTGAATATTTTTTACTTAATAACTAATGAGTAAATAATTTCTTCAACCACAGCAATATTAATCATTTTGTGGAACTCCTGTTGACTTATTAGGGACATAACATTAAAGTACTGGGTGATTTGGAGCAAGTACAGTTTTTTGCGTGGCAAATAGGGTTTTCCATAATTCATCTACCCCTGCCTTTAATAATACCCAGATCTCTAGATAAGATCAAATTTTTCTTCTTGACATATACCGCTAACACTTCTTGAGCACAAAAATGCCATATCTATAATTTCTCAGCCTCCAAAACACTTGATGCCCTTTTCTACTCAAGACACTGCTTCTCACCCATGTAGCTGTTAACCACATACAAATCCCAAATCTACCCAGTCACAGAATACTATTCTCACATTTCAGGTGGTGTTGCAAAAACCTTCTTAAAAAGATCTGTTTTTTCCTTATGCCTTTTTATAGGTATTTTCACAAGTGCTGTTCTGCTGAACAGACTTCTGGTCTTTGCTGACGTTCCTGCCATTTACGTCCTTTTCCATTGGTCCCATCTTAAGGCCTATTCTTACGATATATTGTTTTCCCGCCATTAACAACTTGATGTGGACATTATTTCCTGTGATTTGTGTTTTTTTCTGTTTTTTTCTCGGGCAGCAATGCTGATTTTCAAATCGATTTCTGCAGAAATCTGCACATTTCTGTTCCCAGATGGCATTGCTTTTGGCTGTAGTTTCATTTCCGCCATCACAGTGACTTGCATGCTTGCAGCAGTAATGTAGTGATGAGTGATACTGTGAGTTTTCAATCACAGTACAAATTGAAAAGATGGCATACTGGAACACGTGTGCATTTAGCAAAAGATCTTGGACTCTCCATTCCAATTTGAACACGATAGTAAAAAACAGGTCAACTATCGAACTCAATGCAAAGCAATCTGGCACTATGCCAAGAAAATGAAAAGCAAAAACAATCAACAATTAAAGAATTTTTTAAATAGATAAATGTAAGTAATTGTAAATTCATTTATTTTTAGTTATTAAATTTTGTAATCTAGTATGTAGACTCATATACTAGCAGTAAGTCATCTTTTAGCCTTTTTTAATTTTTTTTTACATTTCCTGCTATTTACACTTTTTTCCATCAGTTCCCTGAAAAGTGTAAAAAAATGGGTTTTACTATATTATATATATATATATATATATATATATATATATATATATATAAATGGAGAGAGAGATTGAATAAGTTCTGTGGCTACAGTTGCATTTATTGTGTTTAACACAGTTATCAAATGTTATGCAGTCATTTGTGACTGCAGTGTTATACACTAGTTTCCATAAATTAAGGAACAAAGTGAAAAATCACAATAGCTCAAACACCATATGATGAAATTTTATGCAGTTTGGTAAAAAGTCATGATATGAGATGTGAAAGAAACACCCACAATAATTGTAAATAAATGGTTTAATTCCATAGCAAATGGGTAAATGAAGACAATATTCAAAAAACAAAGAGGTTGAAATCAGATTGTCATAGTGTGCCAATAAGGAATGCAATGACCTCTCACAGCAATACAGTGCTCACAATGATGTTTCATACTGTTTATAATGTGCAGGAACACATTTGGTAATAACTATTACTTCTGAAAGCTCTCCTAAGTACCTCAAGGTTTTCAGGAGAAGGATTGAGAGTAGGAACAGATCTACCTAGAGTATTGTCTCCTATAGGAGAGTTAATAAAAGATCATCGATATGACAAAATTTAACAAGGTCACAGAACTTAACTTGCTAGTTACTCCCCACCCCCCCTCTCTTTTCCACTTCTCTCTCATTAGCTGTCTGGGCATGATTCTCCATTATCATGGCAAGGACAATTCTAAAACTTATAACCAATGCAAAGAATTATTACTGAGATTCAAAGCTAAAACCCAATTTTTACGAGGGTGATCTGAAAAGGTCTCCGCCTAACAATGAAAAAACGAATTTATAATTCAATTATTTTTATTTTTCAACATAATCTCCCTTAAGCCTAATACATTTATTCTAGTGATGCATCAGAGCCATTATCCTGTCCCTGAAGTCATATACATATTTAATGTTTATTGCCAAAAGAAGCTATCTTGGCATGAAAAAAACACTAGGTTTTCTTTTTGGTTCAAAGTATTACTTCTCACATAAACACCTCAACTTAAATTATGAGCACAGTTCCCACATTTGGTGATGGAACCTGATGTAAACCTTATGTTCAGCAGTTCCTGGAAGATCTAGAGACTGTGACTGATCTTTGGGGAAGTGAATAATGGGCCAATTTTTTATATAGCCTGTAAGTGGTTATAAAGTTGTATACCTATTTAAAATTTTTGTCAATTTTTTTTATGTGCCTCAGATATATGGAATGGTAATAGATTTGGTGTAGTCTGTGTTCTGGGGGTGGGGAGGAGAGTGTGATTTTAGAGTTTTAATATTCTTTGGATGGTGAGTGCTGGAGCCATCAGCTAAGTAGGCATTGTGAATATGTTCAATCTCAGTAGTGAGGGCATGTTATCAGAGCTAATCAGTTTTGACCTATTGTACAGGGTTTTAATAATCTTGTACCATTGGGAGGTGGTGACTGTTGGTGAATGTATCCACCTGTGTGTGTGTGTGTGTGTGTGTGTTGGAGGGTAACCAGGTCTGTAAACTTGAGGATGAAAGGGATCCATCAGGTTGATGTGTGAACAAGGTGTCTAGGTGGGGGAAACTATTGTTTTATTCTTTTTTCAAGGTGAACTAGATCCTGGGTGCTGGTTATTAAGAAGTGTTTGGAAGGTGTTTTAATAGCCTCAGAGCCTTCTGCCAAAAATGGGGAACATATCAGCATAGAGTAGCTAAACTGTAGGTCTCTGTGAGGAAGATGTTAAGGCTTTTTCTTCAAATGTTTCCTTAAGTAGTTTGCTTGGGAGGGGGAGGAAAATGGAAACCACAGACTGTCTCCCCTTTGTTTGCTTGTAAAGATTTCCTTGCCAAACAAAATAGCCTGAATTCATGGCAAACTTAAATAAAGCTAAAATGTCAGGAAGAAATTGTGCTTAGAATAAGGTCAGGTGTCTTTCAGGGGAACATTGTTGAGAAGAGACATCAAAAACTCACCATTATGTTGATGTGTTGGACTGTGAGGTTATCTATACTAACCTTAAAGTGGCAGAGTTTTTAATGTGTGAAGTGGTTTTGCCAGTAGATTTGGTGAGAACTTTGAGTAAATGTTTAGATAATTTGTATGTGGGTGAATCAATGCCATCCACAATACAGGGTAAAGGCACGACACATTCTATTTGTGGATTTTTGGTAACCCATATATCTAGGAAGAGGGAGTGGATGATCTGGAATTATATAGTTTAAGTTTATCTGTAATTTCTGCAAGTCATTTAAGGAGCCTCTAGAGGGCTGTGATCAGATGTGTCAGTAAGATCATAGTCTGAAGGGGTGGTAGGTAGAGCGATCCTTAAGTAGAGATAAGTTTGCATGTCTAATCATGTGTAAGAATACAGTGGCATTTTCCTTAGCTGCTTTCATAATTAAAATTCTTTTGTTCTTCACTCACCTAAGCTCAAATTCCTTGTGGGAGAAGTTGCATCTTGATAGTTTTGCTTGTGTTAGGATATTCGCTACATCCAGGCTGATATTTCTTGATAGGAAGGCTGTGAATCACTCTTTTAATCAGTGTCATAATTTCTTTTGCATGTTTTTTTTTTTTTTTTAGGTGCATTAGTGTAGTTATGGCCACAGCTGAGTGTACTAATAACTACTGGCTTGAGCATGACAGATTTATTAGTTTTTTCCTGTGGTTGTTGAGACTTGGAAGTATAACTTTAATAGTTTTGCAGATGTGCTGACTTTTACTTTTTGAAATTCTTTCGCTGAAGCATTGGAAACATCTGAAAGGACATTCAGTGCAGCAGCAAGCTCTGAATATCCATCACACGAATAGCTTGGTTAGTGTCGACAAGCAGAATGCATGCATTTGCCCCAATCTGTTATCATAAAAGTGTGAAGCAAGTGCTTTGGTAAATTGAAGTGGTGTTTTAATTTAACATACTTAGGCCTGATGATGTTATCCAGGGGGCATTTTAGAAAGGCTAACTGGTTTAAATGTCTAGAAAGCTACAGTTTTAATTTATTGTACTGATGGGTTTATGCGTGGAATCACCATGGATAATAGTAATTCTGGTGGTAAGGCTTATATGTTAGTTATTCATAATGGTATTACTTAAGTAAATTAACCACATACACTATATATTAATTAGAAAAATCTAATTAATAGTTCCAGTATTTCAACAAATTTACATTGTTCATCAGATAATAATAATAAACAAACTGATGCAAATGCAAACATTTATTTATTCATTTATTGATTTTACTATTTTTTTTTTTATATATAAAATACATGAATTTTTACTTCACAGACTGATAAACACACTAACAGATAAGTAATTAACATATTTCCTTCAACACTGGTAGTTGTATAGCATGAATATTGCCCATAGCTTATAATTGACCAGATTTGGTATAAAACACTGAATTACAATATAATAGATTTATGGTAGAGTATACCTGTGCTAACATCTGACTAACGAAATATTTACTTGACTGGTGATGCACAAAAATTTTCAACCACATAACCTTACAACTTGAAAATTTTCAAGTTGTAAGGTTATGTGCCTTACAACTGCATACTTTCTTGAGAAAATTTTTAAATTAGGGAAGTTCCCAAATATGATTAGTAGTACTGTGCTGTGTCGCATTCAAATTTTGAGAATTAAAATGAGGGAATTCTACAGAAAGAATCTTTTAAATAAATACATGATTTGATCCTAAAATGAGACTATTTAACATGATATGTAGATGTCCTGATTTAATTCCAGGATACTTATTTTTGAGATTTTATAGCTACAGACTTGGAAAATGGGAAGTATTATCATGAAACCATGGAGTCAAGTGACTCATCATGAGAGGTCCCAAACACACAGTTCATCATACTGTGCCTTAAATATATTCACCATCTCTGCATTCACAACACTCTCAGGCAATGCATTCCAATCACCCACCACTCTCCATGCAAAAAAAGCTGCTCTTCACCCTCACCCCTCTATATTGCTCACACTCTCATACACCTCCCATGAATGAACTCTTGTTTTCCCTTTGTTTTTCATCTATATAAAACATCATCCACATTAATCTTGTAACAGCTCCTTAAGTTTATATGTCTCAATCATATTCTCTCCTCTTCTTCATATCAACTAGTCTGCAATTTGCATTTTCGAAATCTGTCTTCATACTCCACATTCCAGAGACCAGAAACCACCTTAGTCAATCATCTCTGGACCTTTTTCAATATCTCCTCATCCTTTTGAAAGCCATGTGACCATCTGTGCACAATAGTTCATGTGTGACCTAATTAAAGCTTTACACCCTCTGTCCAAAAAGAAACCGAACTTTTGATAGAAAATAAAACACAGGCCAATTATAATTATTCAAATCATTTATTTCAATCAATATACTCTCCCTCAGCTTCGATACAGTATTTGGCACAGTCAATTCATTAAATGAGTTTTTTATATCGGTTTTTTGGAAACTGTTGAGGGTCGTGGTTACTGCTGCTTGAACGTTTTCAATGGTATTGTATTGCTTTCCTTTCATCGGCAAATGAAGTCGGGGGAAGAGAAAGAAGCCAGGGTGCTAAATCAGGTGAATACGGTGAGTGATCCAACACACAAACTTGGTTTTTGCTCAAAAAACTGTCTCTCAATGTTCGAACGATGAGATGGTACATTATCGTGCAAAAGCGACCAGCTGCCTGCATCACAATATTCATGCTGTACATGATGAATTCTCGCTATCAATCGCTTCAAAACTTCGAGATACAACTCACCATTGACCGTCTGGCCAGGCCAAATGGATTCTTTGTGGATGATGCCCTTGGAATCGTAGAAATAAATCAGCATTGTCTTTACTTTTGACTTCTCCAAGCGACTTTTTTTCGGATGCCCCTTTTCTGGTGGTCTCCACTCAGCACTCTGGTGCTTTGTTTTGGGCTCATACTCAAAACACCACGTTTCTTCACCAGTAACGATCGTTTCAAGGAAGTTTGAGTCCTTACGAGCAGTTTTAATGAGGTCCTCGCAGTGTTCAATTGGATACTTTTTTTGTCATTGGTCGACTTGCGGGGAACAAATCTCGAATTCAATTTACGAAGGCCCAAACTCTCAGTCAAAATGTTGTGCAAGTTGATGTTGGAATCCCCAATTCATCTTCAATCAATCTCATGGACGATTTTGGGTTTTCTTTGATGAAATCACGCACGTTTTGGATGTTAACTTTGCTCAGTCCAGTTTTTGGACAGCCCAGCTTTTCGTCATCCTCAGGCGTCTCACAACCACTTTGAAATTGCTTAAACCACTTGTAAACTTGAGCAAGAGATAAGCATTATCACCGTATGCTTTTTGAAGCATTTGATGCATTTTGGTTCAGTAAAACTTTTACCAAGTTTAACACAAAAATCAATCACAGCTCTCTGTTTGAAACTCATTTTCCAACCGTTCGTCAAAACACACTGTCATTGTTGTCACTATTACTCGGCTTCTAATGAAACAAATGTCATAAACAGTTGACACTAATGAAGGATGCCACTTTCGACAACAAAAAGATACAACAGGTGGTGCCACTAGTTTCTTCTATTTTTGAAAAGTTTGGTTTCTTTTTAGACCGAGGGTATATATAGTGGAACTATAACATCCTTACTTCTACATGGCAGTGTTGTCTGCATCATTGCTAAAATCTGTTGTGCTGTTTTCATGATTCTAACAGTGTTTCTCCAAAATTTTAATAGTTATCCACAATCACTCTCAGATCCCAGTTGTATATTCTCCATTCCATCTTTGTTTCCAAAATTTTTAAACTTTGTACTTTGCAACATTGAACTGCTAACCCTTCACTTGCCCATTTACCCAATGCATTCAAGTCCTTTTGTAAAGGATTCCTCATTGTTCTCCTCAACTTTGAATCATTAGCAAACACCTGAAAACTAGCAGTGCACAAACATGCACTGCTAGTAATTTTCCTCTTCTGAGATATCACTCCTCCATACACAACTTCGTGATACCTGTCAGACATCCAGTCTCTTATCCAATGTACAAATGTGCTATCCAATCCTATGCTTTCCACTTTTCCATTTTAATCACCAGCTTATCATATGGCACTCTATCAAAGAAATGTACGTAATGCTATGTATTATGGGAAAGGCCACCACCCAGACCGGTTTTGATTTTTATATCATCAGTGGGAGTCAGACCCAGAAGAGATACCAAGGTTGAAGTAATGCAGAAGTCATGTGTTTCTCATATACAAGTAGTCAAAAGGTGTTACACCTTATTAAAATGCTCTGGATTAGATGTATAGAGATAGATGTTAAAAGTTTTTTCCACTTGGTTATACTATAAATTTAAGATGCCAAGAAATTATATTCTTGGTTTAATCCTTTATCCAAGTGTAAGCAAACACCATTTGCACATGAAGTATCTTCGCAACTGGGCCACTTGTATACATACAGGCTGACTTCGCATCGGTTTCCTTAGTATCCCATAATGCAATTCGGATGTGCGAAAAAACTTTCAACATCTATCTCTGATTCAAAGTATTTTAATAAGTTGTAACATGTTTTGACTACTTGTATATGGGAAATATATGATTTCTGCATTACTTCAACCTTGTTGTCTCTTCTGGGCCTGGCTCTCACTGACCACACCTCAATAAAGGTCAAAACCAGTCTGGTTTTGGTGTCCTTCCCATAATGCATAGCATTATGCACATCCTAAAGGGTGTGTGCTTTGCATTAGGGGATACTAAGGCAATCGATGTGAAGTCATTAGCCTCTATATATAAGTAGCCTGGTTGTGAAGATATTTCATGCACAAACATTGTTTGCTTACACTTGGATAAAAGATGAAGCCAAGAATATAATTTCTTAGCATCTTTAATTTATAGTATAACCAAGTCAAAAAACTTGAAAGTCAATCAAAGGCCTTTGTAAAATCTAAATATTAGTTGTTTAATAGACATATATGTTAGACATACTGTATTTTTTGAATAATGGCTTCACACATATAAGAGAAAACTAAATATTATTTGTTACTTCTATAATTTCACTCAATATTTCATGAGCTTTCTTTCAGGGAGAAGATAGAAAAACTGGTAACAACATTTAAATACTGAATCCAAGAACGAGTCATGTTGGATCCTACTTCTACTTAATCTGTACCTTGGATCCGACATGTTAGTTACTACGATGTTCTTAACCAAATAGACGGTTGCTAGTTGATTTCTAATTCAAATATAGAGAAAATTTATATTTAAAGACTGTGCCACTCTATATCTGAATTAGTTCAAGAATTGAAGAAAAATCAACCTTCAACTATCTCTCCTTAAAATATATACTGGCCGAGTATATTTGACTTACTTAATTTACCCGCATTGGTTCGAATATTTTATGAATGATGCAGTAAAAGAGATTCAGGCAAAATACAACTTTAGATAAACAAAAACAAACATTTAATTTTAAAATCACAAATTATACACTTAACTTCAAATCACTAATTAAGTTATTAGAAACACTTCAGCCTTCCTGGCAATACAGTGTCATGCAAACTCAGACAATGGTAATTCTGCTATCTTTACTTTACAGTCTTCTCACAGTTCCTTAAATTCCAAATACAATAAAATTTTCAGTAACACTTCTCCACAAACAATCACTTTTAATTTTACACTTCGGCTAATTCTCCACAATAGTTACTGTTAGTATCAGGGAATTCTAAGATGAAACTTACGCACTTCTCTGTACAGAAGTATTAAGGTTGGAATAATCTTACCGATAATCTTTTCTTCTTCATTTACTCATATGTAAACACTTTTTATAACTGTAAACACTTTGAACAGTAAACGGCACTCATTAAAATAATTCTTCTAAGCAATAACTGAATTAATCATCGGTCACAATACACATAAACAAACATTGTTGTATAAAGTACTACCGATCACTCATGAAATAAAGCAATACAATAATTCCTTAACTTTAGGTTTTATAAGCACAGTTGTTCATTCCTCCGGCATTCAATTAATTCTTTAGGCACTATAATTCCAAACACAGCTAACGGTAAACTCCAATTTTACAGCCTGTACTATTCTCTAATAACTTCGTACTTTACTTCAAGGTTCCGTATGTCTTTGAAAGGCCAGCGCTGGAATTATATCTCAACTCAAGTATTGCTAGTCTATTTAGTAGTCACTCAGCTGTCTTCCGTAGCTATAATTGTTATTCCGAAACTTATAATCTAACCGCTTCTCGACTAGTAGACTTTATTTAGCTGCTTGAGTGACTTGCCGACTCGCTATTATCACACTGTGATTTTCGAATGCTGAATTCCAACCTAATGCCAACCTCTCTCTCTAATAAATCTCTGATCTCCTAATTAATTAATAATTCCAGCGTTCATCGCTTATATATCAGTTTTTCCCCCTAAATTGCTCACGTGATTTCTATCTAAAACTCTTTTCAATAAACCTCACGTGGTGTTCCAAAACGTGCTCACTCACTTACATACGTTTCCATGACAACAAAACCAAATATAATAAAATTGAGCTATTACATAACGTTAAACTTTACAAACAGGAATAAATAGAGAATATTTACATTTCAAATAATGCACAGTTAAATTATCAAATACAAGTTCTTATAATATTAACATAGTAATAAATAAAATAGCTTAATAATATTTAAAACAGTCTTTCTTTTCATTATTAATATATACATCTTTGAATAAATAATTAAATATTAGATAAAATTAAAGGTAGTTATATGAATATTAAATTATAAATAAATGATTTACATTAAATAATATTTACAAGTCTAGCTTATATGATGGAAGATCATGTTGGATTCTGAACCAAATAATAATTACTCTAATCTCTACATAATCAGAATCCAACAGTCATGCAGCATGTGTATAATATCATGTGTCGAAGTCGCAGCTGTCCAATAGGAGGACACTATTAGAGTTCAGAGGTGTGCGATGAGATGTATAATTAATTAATTCATTTAAAAAATAATACATAAATAAAAATATAAACAATTGCCATTGTTATTGTAGATAGCACTGAAGTTTAACTCTATCAGTTCTTGCTAGATATAATATACTTTCGATCTCTGAACTCATTCGTACATTTATACAGAGTGGTTAACATTATGTCCTACTATACAAATTACCACTAAATCATTAAGCAAATAAGTTTTAATAAGGGAATACCGTGAGCAGACATGTAAATACAAAATTAATAACAGAAAAACTCGTAACAAGATTATTTAATAGTATAATTTTCGCTTGCATGTCACAGGCATCTTCAGACATATAAATACAAAATTAATAACGGAAAAACTCACGTAACAAGATTATTTAATAGTATAATTTTTTCCTGCGTGTCATCTACATTAGCTACTTAGGTGGCACTTTTTGGAATTGTCAGTTATTGTTTAATTTTAGCTTAAAAATGTACTGAAGATGCCTGTGACACGCAGTCGAAAATTATACTATTAAATAATCTTTTTATGTGAGTTTTTCCATTATTAATTTTGTATTTATCATTAAGCAAAATTTGACCTCTCCAGCTAATGCTCCAGAAATGAATTTGCTTCTTGACTGTTTTTGTTCCCATAGTTGCACCTTCCAAAGTCAGTTGTTTATCTAGAGTAATTTCCTTCATTGGAAACTGCTGTATGTTGCATATATTACTAATGCTGCTGCACTAAACCTGTTACCGTTCCTATTCAGTATGTAGGAACATGTGCTGCTGCTTATTATCTACTGTCCAGTTTCAAACCTGTCAAATGTCTCTATTCAGTTTTCTTTCATTCTTTCTATGTGACTTCTTTGGAATAGCCTTCCTTATACTGTTTTCCCAAAGATAATTACAGCTGTTTTCTTCAAGAAACACATCAACAGGCTAACCTCAAGCCCACATATGGTATAGTTGCTAAAGATTTTGCAACTCCTTGTGTGGATGGTTGAAATAAAAAAATAATAATAATAAATAAATAAAATGATAATTTTAAAATTATTACTCATAAAGGCCACAAATTTCTCCATAGTGAATGTGAACATCATGTAACAGTTAAAGAAAGAGAATTCAAAAACTACTATTTCTTTGACTGTTACATAGTGTTCACCATTTACTATGGAGAAATTTGTGGCCTTTATTTAAGCCATGCTGTATTTCACTAATATGTAGTAGTTTTGCAAGAAATATTCTTAGCACTTGTTTTTTTTTTTTTTTTTTTTTTTTTTTTTTTTTTTTTTTGCCTAAGCTCTTCTTTCCATGTCAGAATGATAATGTTAAACTTACAGAGTAATTTGCCTGAAAATGTAAACTATGAACAGGAAAAAGACATCCTGGACATCTGGTTTGATAGTGGCTGCAGTTGGTTTACAGTCATGCCAGGTAAGCTACCAAAACATTATATGCTGATACTGTTTATCTGTAATTTGTTATTACTGAAAAATAATAGCTATTATATTTTTGTGCAGTAGAAATTTTAATACTGAAATATTATGAATAGCCAATGAAATAAAATACAGAAGATCACCCTTTGCATTTCTGACTGGTAAAACTTTTCTATTATGAACATTTTTACTGGTTTATATGTTTTATATCACAATCTTACAATTGACTGTACTGTATTATTACTATCATGTGGCTTATATCTTTTGAAATCCATTGCATTTGTTCTCTCTTATTGAATAAATACGAATGTTGTCTCTTATGTTCAGATTAATAAATATTTCATTTAATAAAATGTTATTAAATCTTTTCTATCTATGTGTTTCAATGTTTGTCTTATTATGAATGCATGTAATGCCAGACCACATAAGTGAGGCAATGAGGATTCAACCTTATTCTCAAAGGTGGATGTAACTGGTATCAAGCGTATTAGCAGGAGTGTGCTATTGGATGGTTTGAGTCCATTTAAGGTAGAATGTCATAATCGCAAAATAGTAACAGTTTTACATGTAATTTTACTCCACACCAGATAGCATCAAACTCATGCTTTACATCAGTTTGATGCTATCTGGTGTGGAGTGAAGTCTAACAGGAATCATATACATGTTGATGCATTGTTATAGACCTAGTGGATCAATTGCTGGTGATGACAAAATGCATTGCCATATAATCAAGATGTATGCTAAGTGAGTAATCATCATGAGTCACTTCAATTATCTAAACATTAACTGGGTTAGTGGTGAAATCTCATGAGAAGAATAAAGTCAAATTTATTTGGCTAGTACAAGACAACTTCCTCAAGCAGCATCTGACTGAAGGAACTCAGAGTCAAAGAGTGTTAGACTCCTGATACAGTGTCATTCTGTACTAACCTGGGAAATGGCTAAGTATATGAATATTGCATTCAGAAAAGTTTGCATGCTGAATTAAAAATGCAGGAAAATATGACCAACTGAGGAAAATACTGGGTTCAATCCCATGGTATCAGTTGCTAGATGGAAAGGATATTGGCAGTGCATGGGACATATTCAAAATACATCAGTAGTGCAATATTGGGGAATGTGCAATCTTATTAAACGAGAGCTTCTTAAAAAAAAAAAAAAAGATGAGGAAGAAATACTGAAGTCATAAGGATGACATTAGTTATGAAAATTATAATACATAGATCAGAAGAGTTACAGGTATTGTACTAGTATAGAAAAAAAAATGGCTCTGCAAGCTAAAGACAACCCAAAAGAATTTTGTCATTATGTTGCAAATAAAAGAAAGAATGAATGTGAAAGAATAACTACTGAATAAAGATAGTATGCAGGTGGCAAATGCAGAAGAGATTGTTCAACTAACGAATGACCATTTTATTATTATTGTTATTATTACATATGGGGCATCTTCATAGGGTCTGTAAATTTATCATGGGAGGTCCATTACATCAACATTAACCATTGATACCTCTACAATGCCTGTCATGTTTTGCTTTGAACTCATTCACTGCCAAAGCACATACAACTAACTCTGGCAATCCATTCCATTCATTCATCACTCTCCAAATGAAAAATTACACTATTAGTCCTTACACTCTCCTAACCATGCTCTTGCTTAATTTTGGTGGATAATCCCAAGTTTTCCTCACATGATTCATGTATGAAATATTTCGTCCATGTTCTATAAAATTCCATAAGCAACTTATATGTCTCTGTCATATTCCTCCTCCTCCTTTACCTGCCTGTCAACCAGTTATAACATCTTTAATCTCCTCATACGGAGCATCACACATACACCTGCTACCATCTTGGTTACTTGCCTCTGAATCTGTTCCACCTGCTTCTTTCATATCTCCAAGAAACCCAGGAGACCAGATCTGTTCACAGTAATCAAGATGAGGCCTTATACAGGAGAATAATAATAACCTGCTTATCTCTGCATGTCAGGGTTTAATAACCAGATAATCCTCTGTGCTGAACATGCATATTTCTGTGGTTTAGCAAATCTCCATTTAATTTCAAGTGTTGATACCACGTTTCTAAGCATAAAAAAACAGGCACATGCAGAATTCATTGCTCTGTCGGCCATAGTGTCTGGAGAGATACAGACATGTCTGAGTTTGTAAAAGATGTTAAGTAAAAAAGAAAGTACAGATCAGGAGTAGCCTTCCACACAACAAATGCAGGCCACCAAGTAGTTTGGAAAAGAAACAGAAATGCTATATATTGATTATAACTGTTTTATAAGAAAATTTAAAAAATCCTGGAATGCTCCATAATCATCCTCATACACGCTAATATTTTATAATCCAAAAACCCATATTCTCCAATTTATGCAACAGTCTTCCATCCTATATTCTGTCAAAAGCCTTAACAAAATCCAAAAGTATCATGGTGTATCCATTCCCCTTATCTAACTCACTGATAAAATTTTATAGAATGTGAGCAAGTTGCTAAAACATGACCGGAATATCATGTTTTAGCAACCTTAGTAAACGAATGCTGTTCATTGCAGAGTAGAGATTCTCTGTCAACCCATTTCTGAATGCGAACCGTAACCGAATTTTCCAAAATCTTCACCACCAATCCTGAGATACTGATTTGGCTGATAGTTGATACATTGATCTTTGCACCACCCTGGTGCAATGGGATTACCATACGTTCTTTCCGCTCCTGCAGAATCTTCCCTCTTCTGATACTCGAATTATATACCTTAGTCAATCCAATAGCCAATTCAGCTGAACACTGTTTTAGAATCTATGCTCCTTTATGCAGCTGAACTATTTTCCCCTCCTTCCATTCTCTTATGACTCTTCCAGTGGAGACTGAGACTAAGCAATCTTGTCAAAGACACTACCAATTGCCTAGCCCATTATTGTTATATGCAAAGTGATATCCCATCCAATCCCATTCACATCAAGATTTTTTGATATCCTGTATATATATATATATATATATACATATACACAGGCTATATACATCTCGTTTTCTATAAATTAAAGATGCCAAGAAATTATTTTCTTGGTTTAATCCCTTTATCCAAATGTAAGCAAACAAAGTTTGTGCATGAAGTAACTTCAATACTGGGCAACTTGTATATAGAGTCTCGTGACGTCACATCACGTCATCATCAAATTCCTGCCAAGTACCCTCAAGGGGTGTACAGGATATGATAGTACTACATGAAAAAATTACATCATTACTAACTTCCTATCTATAATTTTCCTCCAAATCAGTCTGTTACTTGTCAAGACTCCAACATTATCAGATCTTATATTTCTATCGTCTAAGGCACTTTGTACCGTATCAATCCACCTATATCTGGGTCGTTTTCCTGCCAACCTGGCAGAGAACACTTGTTTTGCTAATCTTTTCTCTCCCATTCTATTTAAGTGACCATACCACCTGAGATTAGCTCTGCTAACGCATTCCTGGATGCTGACAATGTCAAGTTCTTTCCTAATATCCTCGTTTTTAATATGATATTGCCATTGATGCCATCTGTTCACGCCTCTGATCTTTCTCAGGACTCTCATATCTGCGGTCACTAGTCTTTGGTCAAGTGTTTTACTTCTGACCCAGCTCTCAGATCCATAAGTTAAAACTGGTTTGAACACTGCCTTGTATACAGCTAATATAGTGTTCCGACTAATTTCTCTCTTATTCCACATGAATTTATTCAATTGACTTCCCACCATACCAGCTTTGCTGATTCTGTTGTCTATTTCTATATTTAACTTACCATCTTCAATAAAAATCGTGCCTAAGTAGCTGAAATGTTTTACTTGTTCCACAGGTTCTCCATTCTCAACACAGTTGACATTTTCAATGATTCTGCCTATTTTCATTGTCTTTTTCTTTTTATTGCTGACCTTCATACCATATCTATTACAACAGCTATTCAATTTAGTCAGAGAATCTTGCAGACTTGTAGGAGATTTATTTAGAAGTATAACATCGTCTACATAAAGCAAAGAGCATACATTAACATCTCCAATTCTGATATCATGTTTAATACCACTTTCCTTCATAATGTGATCCATATAGATAATGAATAACAGAGGGGATAATGTACATCCTTGTCTCACAACCAAATTTAACATTAAACCATCTTCCTGTACTTCCTTCAATTCTAACTGCTGACTTACAACTCAAATAAAGACTAAGTATTGCTTGATATAATGCCCCATTAACACCATATAACTGCAGTGTATTGAATAGCTTCTCTCTTGGCACCTTGTCATATGCCTTTTCCAAATCGACAAAACAAAAATACAGATCTTTGTTATATTCCCATGCTTTCTCGACTATTTGTCTTAAAGTGAAGATCTGATCCTGACAGCCTCTATTTGGCCTGAATCCAGCTTGTTCTTCACCAAGCTTTTCTTCCACAATTCTTCTCAACCATTTCTCAAGTATACTTGCATAGATCTTGCTAGGAACACTCAGTAGGGAAATACCCCTGTAATTCTCACATTCAGTTTTATTTCCCTTTTTAATATGGGTACCATGAGAGCTCTACTCCAATCATCGGGAATTCGTCCCTCTGTCCAGGCTTTCTGAACTATGCAGTGCAGCCACTGTAAGACTTTTATACCACCATACTTGAGCATTTCTGGTTGAATATCATCTACTCCTGCTGCCTTTCTGCATTTCAAGCCTTTGATGGCTTTTTCTACTTCAAGTATAGATATGTATTCCTGACTGCATGCCTGGTCAGTGTTTTTTACCACTGTGCTGTCATCACTGCTTGTTTCATTTAGCAGTTTTTCAAAGTAATTACTCCATACTTCAAGGATATCTTTTTCTCCTGTTTTCATGTCACCTTTATCATCTCTAACTCCTTTTACAGCACTCTTTCCTCCATTCCTAAGCTTCTTCAACAACCTCCATAATATTTTGCCACCTTCTTGATATTTATTTTCTATATTCTTGCCAAAGTCCTCCCATGACTTTTGTTTGGCTAGTTTTACACAGTGTTTAGCATTCTTGCATTTGGCTCTGTATTCTCTAAGAGCACAAGCTGACTTATTTGCCAGGAACTTTTGATATGCTTTCTTCTTTTCCTTCACTGCCTCTTTAACTTCCTGAGTCCACCATGGAGTTCTAATTTTTCTATCCTTGCAGACAACTTCACCACATGTGCCTTTCTAGCTGAATCAATCAGGGCTTTCTTTAATTCTTGCCATTAAATCTCCATGGTTTGATTCCTGTTCTCAAACTCTTTCATTTTTTTTTCAATAATCTTTCTGTATTTTAGTTTACAGTTCACATCTGAGAGCTGCTCAACTTTTATTCGCTTTAAAACTTTCTTACATGTTATTCTTTTCGATATGAAATTCAATTTTATCCTGCTCAAGACTAAATAGTGATCACTTCCAATTTCAAATCCTCTGTACACTCTGGTGTCCTGCACCAGGGAGAAAACATCACTATCAACAATAACATAGTCAATGAGACTTTTCTTATTCCTAGCCTCTTCTCTCCATGTGAATTTGTGCACATTTTTATGTTGGAACATGGTGTTAGTAATAACCAGTCCATGTCCTGAGCAGAAATCCAACAGATATTTGCCATTATTATTAGCTTTGCTCTTTTCTTCAAATTTTCCAAAAATATTTTTGTATGTCTCACAATCATTTCCTACTCTGCTATTTAGATCCTCAACAAGGACCAACTTTTCATTTTTTTTGTGTGTCAGTTGCTTTTTCTAAAGCCTCAAAAAATTCCTCCACTTCTACCTTAGTAGAACCTTCTGTGGGACCATAGGCACAAATAAGTCTCATTGTCCAGTTCCCCCTTCTCATATTTGCCCACATTACTCTACTTGAGACTGACTGCCATTCAAGAAGAATAACCTGATATTTTGTGTTGAATACTATGGCTACTCCTTCTTTTCCTTGATTGTCATTGCCTGCATATAACATTTTGTATTTATTGCTCAGAAAGATCTCACCAGTGTTGGTCTTTTTTGTTTCAGTCACCCCTATTATGTCGATCTGGTACTTATCTAATTCCTCAGCTAGCTCCATTTCTTTGCCATTCAGGGTTCTTATGTTGATAGTACTGATCTTTAACTCTGGTGATGTTAAGTTGGGGGTTTGTTTTCAGATTTGTTCCAGTAGCTGACTTTTTGCTGTTTGCCCTGGTTCCCTGGCGAAAACAACTGGGACGTTGTTTAACTGGAGGACACCCCTGCCGGCATGAAATTTTGTCATGTTGTCATGACATCACATCACTTGCCTTAGTATCCCATAATGCAAAGCACATATCTTACAGACATGTATAATGCTATGCATTATAAGATCGGTTGCTACCCAGACCGGCTTCAGCCTTTATTGAGGTCTCATCAGGGCAGCCAGATCCACTGATAAAAGATTTAAACCAAGAATATAATTTCTCTGCATCTTTAATTTATAGTATAATCAAGTAGGAAAACTTTCAACGTCTATCTCTAATCCAGAGTATTTTCGTAATAAGATGTGACACCTTTTTGCTACTTGTATATGTAAATCTGATTTCTTCATTACTTCAACCTTGTATCACTTCTAGGTCTGACTCCCACTGGTGAAACCTCAATAAAAATCGAAACTGGTCTGGGTAGTGACCCTTCCCATAATGCATAGCATCATACATGTCCACAAGGAGATGTGTTTTGCATTATGGGATACTAAGGCAAGTGATGTGTAGTTATTACCTTCTTTATACGAGTTGCCCCAGTCCTGAAAATAATTCAGGCGCAAACTTTGCTTACACTTGGAGAAAGGATTAAACCAAGTATATAATTTCTTGGTACCCTTCATTTATTGTATAACCAAGTGAAAAAAAAAAACAACTTCCAACGGTGTTAGTAGGCACCCCAGAAATATCCTTATGCATCATCATAGAACTACTGCTACTACTATCTTGATATAAAGTATGAACAAAAGGTGAAGCAGGAGGCTTTTGAGATGAGGTGAAGACCCTGGATTGATGTCTTGAATTATATCATGAGTAATCCCAGTGGATATGGAAAATCCAGGGAATGACCACTGCCCTAATAGTTGACCCTCTTAACACATCCCCTGATAATTTCAGATGAGGTTGAGTGGTAACTAATTTAGTAGTGCCAAGCACATGCTGCTTGTTGTTATCTGGAATTAATGTAATCCCTCTTGATTCAGTGAATTAAGAAATGGTAGAGAATCAATGAACAGTATGGATTTACTATGGTAACATCATGTTCGAACAACTTGCTTACATTTTATGATAATGTTCAGTGGCGGCCAGTACATAAACACTGCAGCACCCCCAAGGAAAAAATTTTAAATTTAAATTTTGTTTGTGTTTATAAATAATAACTGCTTACAACATTATATAAATGCAATACAACATGTTAAAGGTTACAGCTTATGTTTTGACATTGATTGAATAGTTAATAATTGGAATTGTTCTATTAATGCTTTAGATTACAAAACAGATACACTGTGATCTAATGCAGTGTCAGAATTATCATGTTTGGCCAATCGCAGCCAGGCTCACTGATATTCGTTTGCGCTTGTGATTGCACGTTTCGAGTCATTCAGGCACTGCTCAATTCGGCAGTGTATCGTATGCTTGCGCACGTTAGTTCTGTGAGATACGAAACTTATTATTGGTGAGGGTGAACTATTTTTTGAAAATCTTATTTTATTCTGTTAAAATAACATATATTTATTTATTATAGATACAAGGTTGAATTATGACAAGTGTCACTGTCGAAAATATGAAGAGAATTATATTTTTTCAATTATCGTTACATAAACAAATACACTGCGATCTAACACAATGTTAGAATTATCGCGTTTGGCCAAATGCAGCCAGACTCGCCGATATTCGCTTGCGCTTGTGATTGCACGTTACAAGTCATTCCGACACTGCTTGGTTGGGCAGTGTATTGTATGCTTGCGCACGTTATTTCTGTGAGATACGAAACTTTTATTATTGGTGTTTGTTCGTGGTGAGGGTGAAATATTTTTAATAATGCAATTTTTTAATATGTAAATTTATTTATTAATAAATTGGTAACTGATTAGGAGGGAAAAAAAATTTTTTTATTTTATTTTGTATATGCAGCACCCCCACTTAAAAGTTTCACTGGCCTCCACTGATAATGTTACTGTTGAGTTAAACAAGGGGTAATGGATACACCATGATACTTTTGGGCTCTGCTAAAGCTTTTGACAAGTATATAGCTTGAAAGACTTGCATAAATTTGAAAACAAGGGACTGGATTACAAAATCTTAGCATGAATAAGAGGATAGCTGATTGGTAGATATTAAAAAACAGTATATGAGGATGTCAGTCTGCAAGATTTAAATTGACTATTGGTTTACCACAGGGATCAGTCCCTGGTCTTACTGTATATAAGCCACATTCATGATTACCCTATCTTTGCATCATAAGCAAACAGCTGTATGTCACCAGTCAAATCCTTCCAATGTCATTAATTTAAAGATTCAATAATCAGGAATGCGGCTTATATACAGTACAGTAAAACCTCGATATATAACGGACTAATTTGGGTGAGGGGGGGTGTCCCTTAAATCCGAAAGTCCGTTATATAATAAAGCAGATTTTCTGAATGCTTTTTTCTGTTGAAAACCTGAACCCATTACTAAGAGCCCACAGAGAAACAAGAGTATGACTTTTAATTTTGGATTTAACATTAAATTAACTCTTTTTCGTTTGTCTATATTTTAAGGTTAGGGTTTCAAAGATGTGTTTTGCATTCATACATATCTGATTTTAAATTTATGTTGAATAGGTCTATGAAATGCATACGTACATAAACTATTCACCATGAGTAAACAAATGCACACTACTGGGCATGGCTCAGCGCACGTTGGAACATTGGCTGGCACGCGTTAAAACTGCTGCAGTAAGTCACAGCACATGACAAAAGAACCATTTACAGTGCGATTGGTGTGATCTTGTGCTAATCATTTGCCGAACATGTTTTATGAGGTGACTCATTTATGTCGGCTAAATTACTACAGTATTTTTCCAACATGTGATGGCCTATTCGCCAAAATTTGTTAAAAATAACAGGAAATTAATAACAAAAAATAACCTGTTAATTTAATTATAAGCAAATCTTGGTTAAAAGCATTTTAAAATTAACAGGGTGTTAATTTTCACATGTGACATATGGACTAGAAATTTGTCCGTTAAATCGAGGGTTTAACATACTTACTGTACTTGCACAATGCTTTCAATAGGCTGGAATTGTGGGCAGGTGAAACTGGCTGTCAGTTCAATGTTAATAAATGTAAAATTACATTCTTTGGTGTAATGAGATATCCATGGTTATATGCATCCTACTGTGGGCATGGATGTTTGTGATTGTCTGTGAAAATACTAGTGGTGGGTGGTAGATGGCGTTGGTGTAGATGATGATAGTAGTTGTGGTTTGTTGTAGTTGATAGATTGAGTGGTGGAGACAGAGAGCTGTAGAGTGGGTGCCCTCCCTTGATGAGTCTTTGGACTCCCTGGAGGGATCACATAATAATAATAATATATTGGTGGGATTATGTTAGAAGAAGCTGATCAGGCTAGTGAACTTGAAGTTTTAGTAGATAGGAAGTTGAAGTTCAAGGACCATATACAATAGCAAAGATTGCAAATACAACTCAGAAGATAATCGCAACGCTGAAATGAACCTTAACACATAAGGACAAGGAAGTCATTTTGACTCTTTACAGGGTGATGATGCAATGTCACTTGAACTATTGTGCACATGTCTGGTCTCCTTGTTTCCATAGTGAAGCTGATACAGTGAAGAGGGTGTAAAGGAGAGTGTTAAAGATGATATTAGGATTGTGGAATACAAATTATCAAAACCATTGATAATTTGTGGACTGCACACTGCAAACAGGAGAAAGAGGAGTGATATGATTGAGACTTACAAATATCTGAAAGGTCATACAGGATATTAGTTAATGGAATTTTTCATTTTATGCAGGGCAGGGAGAAGGCGAGAGCATCCATGGAAGTTGAAAAGTAATGCAGTGAAGAAGGTGCTCTCATAGAGTAGTGTGTGATTTGAATTCACTGCCTTTGGAAGTTGTGAAAGGAAGTAGTGTGAATGAATTCAAGAAAAGGTATGACATCTGGTGTGGGTGATATGCCTCAGTGAATCCCTGACTCCCCTGAAGTCTATCTTAATAATAATAAATCAGCAATAAAAAAAAAGACTGAAAATAGGAATATAGAGAACTTTAACTGCATTTTATGGAAATCCCATAGAACATCTAAAACATTTCAGCTATTTAGGTGCAATTTTTAGTGAAGGTGTAAATTAAATATGGAAATAGGCAACAAAAAAAGCAAAACTGGTATGATGAAGAGTCATCTGAATAAATTTATATGGAATAAGAGAGAAATTATTCAAAATACTGAACTATCTCATTATTACATTTAATGAAATGAATACCACAGAGGAACAATAAAATATAAGTTTATTGGATCCTGTATTTTGTCTCTTTCACAGCCAATACAACCTCAAAATTGTAAAAGAATACACAAAAACACTCAAAACAATTAGTGGAAAAAATTCGACTAAAAGACTAAAATCCTGTGAAGGAGCATCCTCCATTGGGTACATTTAGCTAGTCTTTGCTGTTGGGTGGGAGGCCTAAGGATTAAAATGTTAAAAATCTTGGGAAGCTTAACACAGCCGTATTTATTAAGATAGGCTATGGTTTAAAAAATTTGTAGCTGATTCTAATAAAAGGCTTTTGTTGCAGTGAAGCACAGTAGTTTTTTTTTTCCATCTGATTCTGTGCAAGATATCCAAAGCATGATCAGACTGACTATAGTTTGGCTGCAGATGTATTTCTTTTGTTCTTCTAGGCAGATGTTGGGAGATCTCCCAGTTCTTGCAATTTATTTCATCATAATTAAATAAATTACAAGAACACATAAACAGAGAAGGGAGGGTGGATGAGGACACTCAGCTTCAGATTAAGATTGAAAGACATACAGAGATTATATTTTTTTAAGGTTCTGGCTATTTTTTTCTTAGGTGCCTTAAATATAGGGAATAGTAACAGCATTACTATAGTCTGTAGAGAGGGGTGCGAGAAGGGAGGAAAACCAATTTATTAATCTTTTTAGCATCATAACCAGTGGAAAGGAAGGTCTGGTGAATAAGGGAGATTTCAGCTGAAACTCCCCTTTATTTGCTTGGATGGAATGGTTGGAGGCTTTGTTGACAAGGATTTTAATATCACAGTACTGTTGAAAGGGAGGATGATGGGAGATTTTATGTATATATCTACCTGTGTGAATGAGTTTTCTGTAAACTTAGAAAGAATGGGTGCATTGGGAAGACAAGTGATTCAAGTATCTAGAAAAGGCAGGCCATTATTATGTCTTTTTCTGGGATGCTGTCTGTTGGGGTGAAGGAGAAAGGAGTCTAATATATCTTAGCTAGATGGACAGTTTCAGAATGACAGTATGAAGGTTACCTTTTTTTTTTTTTTCAAATATTTCATAAAGAAATTATTTATGGGAGGAGAGAGAGGGTAGAATCCCTGGCTGTATTATTATTAACATCTGACCTCTATGGAGTTGGAGACTTATCATGCAAGGTACACATTATTGCACACAATGCTCATTGAACTGTGCTTTAAACTGATTCCATGTGTTTACATTCACAACACACTCAGGCAATGCATTCCACTCACCAACCCACCCTCCATGCAAAGAAGAACCTTCCCCTCACTCCTTATACAGTTTTCAGTGATGGCCTCTTGTTCTATCCCCTCCCCTCTCCCATTCTATGAACATTCTCTTCCATGTCAACCTGATGACAATCCCTGACTAGCTTATATGTCTCAATCATACCCCCCCCCTTTCCTCCTATTCACGAGGCTCTGTAACTTACATTCTCTCAATCTGTCCTCGTGCTCCACATTCCAAAGATCACTGACCACCTTTGCGAATCTTCTCTGGACCCTTTCCAACATATCCTTATCACCATGAAAATCCAGCGACCAAATCTGTGTGCAATAATCCATATGTGGCCTGATCAAGGCCTTATACAATGGCATCATAACCTCTCTCATTCTGCATGTCAGAGTCCTCCACATCATTGTCATTATCCAGTGTGACGTCTTCACAACTTATGCAGTATGGCTCCTGAATTTCAGGTCCTTGTCCACCATCACTCCTAGATCTCTCATCTCGTCTACTTCCTTTAAAGTTTCCCCACCAAGTGTATACTTTTCATCCCATCGTTGATTTGCAACATTGAACTGACAGTTCCACTTATCTGCCTATTCATGCAATCTATTCAAGTCCTCTCTTGTAAGGCCATAAAATCTGCTTGACTCTGCATTGCTTCCCCAGTTTTGCATCATCTGCAAACAGCTGCATATCACTAGTTAAACCCATCCCAATATCATTGACATACAAATTGAACAACAGTGGCCCCAAAACTGACTCCTGCAGCACACCACTACTGAGCTTTCTCTTTCGGGATACTGCACTCCCATATACAACTTTCTGATGCCTATCCAATAGCCAGTCACTGATCTAGCTCAGAAGTCTGTTATCCATTCCCATCTGTTTCAATTTATTTAAGAGCTTGTTGTGTTGACAGTCTATCAGAAGCCTTTGCACAATCCAAGTACACCACTGTATATGCATCTCCCCTGTCCAAGGTATTTGTCATCTTGTTATAGTACATAAGTGAGTGAATTATGATCTCCCCTTAACAAAGCCATGCTGATAACCACAGAGAATACTGCTATTATCAACCCATTTCTCTATCCTACTACACCAATCTGTCCAGTATCTTCATCACAACTCCAGATATACAGACCGGCTCTAATTTGAAGCTACAGCCTTATCACCACCTTTATGCAATGGAACAATTTTACCATACTTCCACTCCCTTGGAACCTGTGCTGTTGCAAGACTTTTATTAAACAAGCATGAGAGTGCTACTGCCAGTTCCCTGGAAAACAAATCCTATCACCTTATTGACATCAGGTTTATTTATTTCTTCAAATACCTTCTGCTCACTCACAATTAAGCCATCCTCTCCTGTGTCCTTTACACTTAAGTTCCTCATGATTTCACCCTAATCGGGATGAAACACCCTTATAAATTGAACACTGAATACCTCAACAATGCCTTCTGGAGCAGTTACCATTCTACCACTTTCATCCATTAACATCATCTTACCATGATTGTTCTTCCTTCTACTTGCCACATATCTAAAAAAACTCTCTAGGGTTTTTCTTTGCCTGATTGCCAATTTCTGCTCATACTGCATTTTTGTTTTCCTTACTAATTGAGTCACTCTCCTGGCTTGTTCTTTATACACTTGTAACTGATTGTTACCATTATTCATCTTGTACTTCCTCCAAAGTACTTTCTTTTTCCAGATTTCATGCTTAAGCTCCACATTCATCCATTTTACACCCATCTTATTCAGCCTTTTGGCCTTCGGAATACATTCACCCATTGATGCTGTTATGTGTTTCTTTGTCAATTCCCATGAAGCATTTATTTCCTTACAACTCAAACTCCTTATAACTGTCTCCTAAGCTTGTCATAATCTCACATATATCCTTATAATTTCACATATATCCTTTCCTCACGAAAGTCTAGCCACAACACAGGTGATCACTTCATTATCACTTTCACCGACTGGAGGAAAGTGTGAAACCCCTCTCACAATTATATCCTCTGATGAAATGACCAGATCTAGAACTCTCGATCCTCGTGTGTCCTCCTTTACGTGCTGCCTGAGATAGTTATATCTCAAGAACTCGAGAAATTCATTTTCCTTATTCCAAATGCTATTTCTTCATTCCAATCCATACTGCTATAATTAAAATCACCCATGATAATTACCCTTCCTTTGTTCACTAATCCAAGTTGTTTATACATTTCTTCATTGCCACCCTCTACATTCCCAGGCCTATAGCAACATCCAACTTCAACCTCCACGTTACACCACACTGCCTCATAACCAGTGCCATTATTTCTCCCTTTCATGTCTACCTTTTGTGAACTTCCCCTGCTATCATCAGCAGCACTTCTCCTCCCTTTTGCCCTTTCTGTCCTTGTGAAAAATATTGTATCCTTCCATTTCTATTCCTGGTATGATATCATCTTCATTCAACCATGTTTTGCTTATTCCAATGATTTTGGGACAAATAAACTCAATCAGAACTCTGCCATTGTCAGTCATCAAACCCATATAAAAAAGGAGGAGGGTTGTACTTGTAGTTAGCAGCCACAATATGAAAA